>NW_018408080.1:627009-632168 GCF_002113885.1 Mizuhopecten yessoensis
GGGGGGGGGGGGGGTAAATTGAGATATATTATTGGGTATATTATGGGGCAAAGAAGTTATTCCAACAGTGTGAACAAGTTTAGGTTGTCAACTTTTCGGAGCGATCCGCTCCTTTATCAAGACACAATATATTGGGTATATTAGATATACATAAGAGGTGATCTGAGAGAAAAACTAAAAATTATCAAACGAGAGGAATACAACTTTGTTCGGGAGAGATAAAGATACGAAGGATTGAAAACATAGAAATGATAGTGAAGAGACAACTCGTGTCAAAGTAAAAGGAACACATGACAGCGTAGCTAGAACACGTGACAGCGTAGCTAAAACACGTGACAGCGTAGCTAGAACACGTGACAGCATAGCTAGAACACGTGACAGCGTAGCTAGAACACATGGCAGCGTAGCTAGAACACGTGCCAGCGTAGCTAGAATACATGACAGCGTAGCTAGAACACATGACAGCTAGAACACATGACAGCGTAGCTAGAACACATGACAGCGTAGCTAGAACACGTGGCAGTGTAGATAGAACACATGACAGCGTAGCTAGAACACGTGGCAGTGTAGATAGGACACGTGATAGTGTAGCTAGAACAGATGACAGCGTACTTAGAACAGATGACAGCGTAGCTAGAACAGATGACAGCGTAGCTAGAACACATGACGGCGTAGCTAGGACACGTGGCGGTGTAGATAGAACACATGATAGCGTAGCTAGAACACGTGGCAGTGTATATAGAACACATGACAGCGTAGCTAGAACAGATGAGACCGTGGCTAGAACACATGACAGCGTAGCTAGAACACATGACAGCGTAGCTAGGACACGTGGCAGTTTAGCTAGAACACGTGACAGTGTAGCTAGGACACGTGGCAGTGTAGATAGGACACGTGACAGAAAAGAGAGGACACGTGACAGCTTAAAAGGGATACATGGCAATATAAAAAAATCGACAGTACGTGTATATAGGACACGTGACAGAGTAGAGAGGACACGTGACAGTGTAGCGAGGACAGTCGACAGTGTGTAGAGGACACGTGGCAACGTAGAGAGGACAAATGACAGAATAGAGAGGACACATGACAGTGTGAAAAGGATACGTGATGGTGTAGAGAGGACACTAATAGAGTTAAGACGAGAGCGTCATAGAAGTTATTTAGAGAGGGATATTTTATACGGTAGGATTGTAAGATGCATCAGAGTGGTGTATCTAAGCCACATAGCCGTACCACTTTTCGCCCCCATACAGTATGCATGATACGTATATCTACTTAATCTTCTGCATCTAGCCATCGCTCCCAGCCCTGTCCGAGATAATTCTCTCTCAGGCGGTCTTGAGTAAACACATGTTGAACTTAAGGATGAACAATAATTTCATAAAAGTTTCATTTTGAAGCAAGTATCAGATTATATGAATAAAGAAAAAAAATACCACCCCTTATTATATCGTTTCATTTATCGACATATTCCTTGATTTTCAGAATAAGATTCCGGTATTCCTTGTCAGTTTCATAAATCACTGCTATTGTTTTTTAATCAAGGGCGATCGAGACCTTTCATAAGGCGCCTTCTGACAACAGATTCACGATATGATGTTTTTTTGTTTTTAGGCCCCCCATGGTTACTGTTCCCTGGGAGATGGACTACTTCAGATAATCTATCTCCCGATGATAGGTTTGCCTGCCATTACAAATAGTTTTATTTTACAGCTGTCAAGCTTACTTAGACAATCTCGAAACCGCCTAGCTATGCTCGAATATGAAAGCTTTATTTCCTTAGCAAAAAAAGCCCCTCCCCCTCCCCACCCATTCCCCAACCCCACCCCACAAACGTCTTATCGGTGCTGAATTTGACATAGGTTATTTGAATATAGTATGTATCGCTTTATTAAAAATATTCCATGTTTCAAATACAAATGAAATTAATGTTATACCTGTATTATCATTCGTATTTTATATTTATTTTATGTATATTCTATGTAATATAGAAAAGAAAATAACACAAATTTTATGCATATTCTATCTCGTAATATAATTGCGGTATAGTAAGTTTAATGTATGAATCCCTGATACCACAAGGCAAGCTAAAAGACATGAGGTAAACCTGTAATGTAATTCACACACCTATCCCCTCCCAAAAAATATTGAATTTCAGAACTTAAAAATATCTAATATGTAATATATATCAACACATAAACTTCATGCAAAAAAGGGGGGAAACAAATCAAATTGCTTACTATGGAAAACCCAAAAATGAAACACAAAGATCAGATGTAGTGAGAAACTCTTCATCGGCGAAATCGCTTCCTCATCTTTTTTACCTGCCAACAGAATGCTTTAAGATGTTTTTAACGTCAAACTGGGAAGTTGAAAATAAACAGCTGCTTGTAGAGTATAGTAAAACCGCTGATGGACCTGGAAAGTACACAACGTTTATCTTAAAGAGCCTGCCATTTTTTATCGTATATATAAGCTGATGGAGAAGATTTGGATCCGTCTGACATTGAAGCTGACGGGAAGTGGTATCTGGAATATATCCCAAGGTTTTGTTTACCGGAGTTCTTAACTAATTACTTGTGCAATGAAAAAGTAGTGTAAGATCATAACAATCTTATCTTAAATACGGTTTGATGTTCTGAACAATAGGTTGCAATGTCAACAGCCCGGCTTCCCGTCGGTGTTTTTCTGTTGAGGAAGGCAGCGCGTGCTACGTACGCTTTTCACTGCTTTGGTATGCACGGGGTACCCTATCTGCATACCGAGGGAGGATTCAATCTCTCGCTACAAGACACCCAAAATATGTGTATGTCTGGTACATCGGCCATCTATGTTATTTTATATTAGGACCGACATTTGTATCAAATATAATACGAAAATAACCCCAAACACCTCATAGTTGCTGACTTTACAATCACAGTCTCGTGTTGCCGCCTGATAAGTCGGGCGCTCCTAATACGTTTCAAGGTGAAAGTAACCGATAATTTTATCTAAAACAAATTATGTAATCGATAAGAATACCACAAATAACTTAAGAGCGTATGCATATATCACAGAAGTAGGCTAATAATAAACATTTGTATGTAGGACCACTGAAAAAAGTGTACCTCCGGCAGTTGCTGGGGAATAATTATCTGATCGCTTCTAGACTGGCCCCCGTCTCTAGAAAAGTGAGACTAAAAAATAGCTGTAATAACTCGTAAAATCTCAAATTAGGGGGAAATAAGCTAGTAGTAAAATGTAATGGGAAATTAGTTTCGCTTCTTCGTATCTTAACCTTATCGGTCAAACTGACTAGTTTTAATGTTAGGCTGACCAGGTGTGGTGTCAGGCTGACCAGTTAAAGTGGTTAGGCTGACCAGATGTGGTGTCAGACTGACCAGATATAGTGGTTAGGCTGACCAGGTGTGGTGTCAGACTGACCAGTTTAAGTTGTAAGGCTGACTAGATGTGGTGTCAGACTGACCAGTTAAAGTTGTTAGGCTGACAAGATGTGGTGTCAGACTGACCAGTTAAAGTTGTAAGGCTGACTAGATGTGGTGTCAGACTGACCAGTTAAAGTTGTTAGGCTGACAAGATGTGGTGTCCGACTGACCAGACATAGTGGTCAGACTGACCAGGTGTGGTGTCAGACTGGCCAGTTTAAGCGGTTAAGGTGACCAGGTGTGGTGTCAGACTGACCAGTGTAAGCGGTTAAGGTGACCAGGTATGGTGTCAGACTGACCAGTGTAAGCGGTTTAGGTGACCAGGTATGGTGTCAGACTGATCCGTAGAGTATATTTAGTAGACGTCGTGTTGAGAGTTGGATTTGTATTGTTTGTGTTTTACGTCCTATTGGCAGATGTAGTCATTACTTTTTATCGTCCAATTTGGAATTGAACCACGGACGTATGGGTGAAAGACGAGTGCGCTATCCACCGCGCTATCCGACCACCCTTACTTTCTGCAACAAGATTAGCGGTCAACGTGGAATCTGCCTCAGGATATACATAGTTGATAGCATATTGTATTTGGGAATTGTGAATGAATATTATTAGCATCCTATTTGTGAATTGTGTATGAATTATATTAATATCTAATCTGTAAATTATGAATGAATAATATCAGTATCTAATCGCAAATTATGAATAAATAATATTAGAATCCAATTTGTGAATTATGAATGAATAATATTAGTTTATAACTTGTGAACATAAATAAATTATATTAGCATATAATTTGTTAATTATGAATGGATAATACAAGACGTATCAATTTGCCACAGCGAAAGGCAAGCTGAGTTTGTAAAACGAATTTGTGTATTTCCATTATAGCAGAAACTCTCCAGCATAATCAGAAGTGGCTTGGTATCAAGCGAGTCTTGAGAAACGCCTCGGAAAATAATTGAGAATTCTCGACAGAATAGCTTCCCTACTGATAACAGATTATATCTGCCTGTCCGTCAAACTATCCGATCCGTTCCTTAGTTAGACTGACAGGTCGTCTTCCTGAGTATATCCCATACACTAGTGTAGCATATAAGGTGCAATTTATGTTTATATTCTAGCAATATATTTGTACATAGGCGAAATAAAATGACCATACCGCGCCTTATGTATAGGCTTATTTTATGTTTACCACGGCGTATTTCAAACTATATTGATGTGGATATAGAGGCAGCAATGCCTGCGTCCACTAATATCCTATTAAATCGTTTTAAAAACAAAAACGTCAAACAGTTATTTTGTGTTCAAAAGATCATTTTCATGTGTTCAATAAGACCATACACGAACTACAATACGAGCCTAAAGGAAATCTTATCTTTGTGTAGACGAATGCTACAATGCTGTGTTTTACACTAATAAGAATAGTATTGCATACAAGAACGACGGAGATCGTTAACATTCTCTTAACTGCTATTGGATATGTGAAGCGGAACTGGACTGGGTTGATCGTCGTCGACCAGGTACATAATGTAGTTTGGTTGGAGCGTCCGTCTAGAGTTCGGAGGGTCCTGGGTTCGAACCCCAGTCTGGCCGTGCATTTTTTCCTCTCTTGTTACAATGGCAACTGTAGTCAGCCTTGTTTCAAGCATTTGGTGTATGTTTGACAAGGGGATACCCAAACCTGGGTTGTAAATATTTGTGTTTTCGCGGACGAAGACTTAAAAGGGGGGGGGG
>NW_018408080.1:632209-633056 GCF_002113885.1 Mizuhopecten yessoensis
GGGGGGGTTGTAGCGAAACTGCACTGGGTTTATAGTCAGCGACCAAGTAGCTCAACTGGTTAGAGCGTCTGTCTAGAGTGTGGAGGGTCCCGGGTTCGAATCCCGATCGTGCCGTGCATGTTTCCTCTCCTGTTACATATGTCTCATAACGAATGCTTGAACGATCTGTTAACCCGTGCAGGTTCGAAGAACAGATAAGTCGTCTGTAACCAAATGAATATTGTAAGATGTGAGGCAGATGTAAATAACTCCTATAGGAAACCTAAGGTGTAGGAAGATGATTTTAACTCCTTTAGAAAACCTAAGGTGGCCGATGATGTAAATAACCTCTATAGGAAACCTAAGGTGTAGGATGATGATTTTAACTCCTTTAGAAAACCTAAGGTGGCCGATGATGTAATTAACTCCTATAGGAAACCTAAGGTGTAGGATGATATATTTAGCTATCATAGATAAACCTTAGGTGTAGGATTGAAGGCTTCTTTTCCATAAATACCTCTGGTGTGTTTGTGATATGTTGTATTTATTTAAGTATTATTATGTTTTAGTGTATTATTTCTCGTTTGTCATGGTTTTGATTAGGTCAATTTGATTAACTTAAAAATGGCATACTTCTAATTCCGGAAACATTAACATCAAGTATCCTACATGACATACATTGTACTTTATAGTAGATACGTGTATGCCATGCACACTGTATCAGCGCATAGAAATCCCATAATCCCGATACAGCTTACAATATATCGACGCAGAAAATTGAAGCGATTGAAAAGTCAAATAGATTTCCTGTGGAGGCACTGCATTGTATTTTACTTAATATAAAAAAGTGAGGGGAGGGGGAGGGGGA
>NW_018408080.1:633176-658169 GCF_002113885.1 Mizuhopecten yessoensis
GAGGAGTTCGAATGACACGTATAGACTTGTTTTGGGAATATTATAAATACGCGGGAAAGCTATTAATAAATATAAAACTGATTTTAAAAGGTGTTTGATCTCATAAAAAGTTTATAATGAAAAAAAAAAAGATTTTCGAATACTTACCAAAACCTGTTAACTCGAGTGTCCATTTCATAAGCAATACATAATGTACAGTACGTTTTCCAGCGAAAGCCAGCAACACTCGTAAAAAAGTATATATAAATAAGTCCTATTCTGCCACAAACTATCCCAGACCTCAGTGCATGTCACACACGTAGGTCAACTTTTTCAAATAAATACTGTCTATGTTTCCTTCGTTCATGTTATAATGTAATGTACTGAATCTAGCATTGCCTTCTGTTGTATCACTCTATAGCTTGTATTCCAGTAACGTACAGTACTTTGTCTCGTCGTCCGAAAGATTGGCATTTAAGGTGATCTTGGGGTTCTTGCCCCGGAGTTGGTCCAGACTTAAAGTGCCTTCCCAAACCGGTCCCCCGCGATTTTCAAAGTGGAACCACTCCCCGTCGGCTACTATAGCCACGCCCTTAGCGCGTGGCACATGCACGCTCCACTGGATATTGGTTAGCTTAGCCTCGTTGTGAAGGATTAGGGGCTTATTCAGGTAGCATCCTTCCTTCCACTGTGCATACTGTTTGGGGTAGGGATACACGGGCTGCATTGCCCGCGTACAGTGGATCAGGTAATTGAAGACATTAGGAAGGGACTTACTATCGTCGGACACGGGCAGGGCAAACAACTGGAGCTTGTAGTAGCCCATCTCCGGAAGCTGTATCACAAACTCGACAATATTGTCCTTCGTATGAGTGAACACATATTCGTTATTTTCCTTCTCTGTGCAACAGTTGATCAACTGATGTGTGAATTTTACTTGCTTGCCGCACTGGAACTTGACACACAGGTGATTTTCCCTGACCGTGATACAGGGGTCACTGTGGCTTGAAACACTCAAACCAAGTTCCCCGAATGACCCCTGAGCACCCAAGTAACCTTCAGGTAATTCGGGTCTTACATCCGCCATTCCGAAATGCAATTAACACCTTCCGCAAAATACTAACAGGTATTCAGTGTGCTGCCCGTTTGGACGTCTGAACACTACCGGGTTGTAAATCCGAGAGCAGTGCGATTATTCGTGTCGTACAGTTTTGGTTTGTAGTATATGATACATCTTCTTAAAAAATTTCCGGAGAGGGGAAACTCATCGCTGCCCGTCATCCAATCAGCGTCGACGTATCATAGGGAGAAAGATAGTATCGTCGCTTTGGGTAGGATAAGAATGTTTGCCGGGGAGAAACCGATTTTACACTGCCCTACAATCAACATGTCTTGCGATAAAGCAGATAGCTCACTTAGTAACAAATACCTAAAATTAGATTTTCCTTTAAGTAATCTTGAAAAAAACCCGCATAAAATCAGTTAAATAATACCGTTTCTACCCGGTATAATCTCTCATCAAACCTATGAAACCATGGTGACTTCAGACTTTGAAAAGTTCAAAGAACGGCATTGCTATGTTTATACAGAAAATGCCCGCTTGTACAACGCACACGTACACATGTTTGTATTCCAACTACATACACTGGATTGTGTTAAAAACCTGCTTCTGTACCGGGTCGACTTATCCTGGCTAGTCCTTACCTCCTGCAAGGCTACCCAACACAGATGTAAAAACAATTCCAATCGCTAACAGTTCTGATATTGCTGAACGAGGTCTAGGATCGCTTATCTGTGCGCTTTGTAACTTAATTCTGATACGCACAATAGCACTCCCACACAAACACACACACACACACACGTATAGTATAATAATTGGTAGTTTTAGATGCTGTTTTTTCGTTATAAAGACGTGTATTTTAATTGTAAGTTTCCAGTTCCTGAGTATTGTGTGTTTCCGTGTATCTGAGTATTGTGTGTTTCCGTGTATCTGAGTATTGTATGTTTCCGTGTATCTGAGTATTGTATGTTTTCATGTAGTTTAATTGTAAGTTTCTAGTACCTGAGTTTTGAATGTTTCCGTGTATTTTAATTATGTGTTTCCGTGTTTCTAAGTATTGTATGTTTCCGTGTATCTGAGTATTGTATGTTCAAAGAACCTGACTATCGTATGTTTCCGATAATCTGAGAATTATATGTTTCCGTCTATCTGATCAGTATTGTATGTTTCCGATAATCTGATAATTATATGTTTCCGTCTATCTGATCAGTATTGTATATTTCCGATAATCTGAGAATTATATGTTTCCGTCTATCTGAGTATTGTATGTTTTCGAGTGTCTAAGTATTGTTTGTTTCCGTGTATTTTAATAGTATGTTTCCATCTATTTGAGTATAGTGTTTCCTTGTATTTGAGTATTGTACATTCCACTCTGTATGTGCATTGTGAAGGCATAGCTGTGTATTGCTGTCGTATATCTGAGTTTTTTTATGTTTCCGTGTATCTGATTTTTTTTGTCTTTCTGTGTAGCCTGGAAGAATATATTTCAAAATTAGTGTACATAAATAATCAAAAGTTGTCGCTAAGATTAAAATACACAATTCCAGTGAATAACTTGGAGATATAATGTATTTTGTGAAGATATCAGAATGAGCATTTGCCGAATAGTGTGTCCTTTTTAGTACACACAAATAGTACCAACCAGAGTCAGTCAACAGAGTAAGTAAACTAATGATGCTGCACAAACATTGCAGAATCATGTCTTTATTAAAACCTGTGACGTACGACGGCGTATCACGTCGCGGAACTCTGCTGTTTACCACATACTTCCGGCTTATCAGACATTAATCTGACATAACGAATCAATCCGCAATGGAAAGTAGTGCGATGTTATGACCCGGTAGAAATGATGCTTATGTAAAGAATTTTGCACGCATGTAGCGGTAGACAGGTACTCAGGTGTGATATGTACATTCTCGTGTCTTACAGTTGTGCATTCGCGTGCAAAGATAAATATAACTATGGTTTCCTAAACGATGCTTGATAAGAACACATTGTGGATAGAACAGGAGAATAACTTGTAATGCAATTCAACACACATCGAACCCAAACAAACCGGAAAGCACCCACGTAGAACAACACCAACGCCATGGAAATTAATTAAGTTGGTTAGAGTTATCAGGCGGGCGTGCATTAATCAGTGTCGGCATTGCCAGCCTTCACGTATATCCCAGGGAAAAAAGTCTCGTAATTTCGTTCATACACCTAGAAGGTACACCTCACACTGGAATATCTCATAAAATTGCAATAAATTAACATATTATACATGTACTTGTATATATGTGGATTGAACGGCGTTTTTGAAACGTTCATACTGGTATGAACGCAGATTGGCTACATACAATATACATATTCACACTTCAATGTTCATTCGGTATGAACTCAAATTTTCAAGCATATCTGAATATATATGTACATACATGTATTGTAGTACGATGGGAACATCCAAGACATCTGTAGTCGGCGCACGACCCACAGGGGAATATGAGAAACGATAGTTTCGTTTTGATTACAAAGTTGCATGTAACACAATAACTTCTCAGTTTAAACATATCATAACGATGTATCCTGACACTGAAAATGTATCAATACAAATTTAGCAATCAGAAGATTTACAAGTAATTTTAAGACATTTGAGAGACAGAGTTTGTAAACTTTATACTGATTTTTTTTATAGCTGTAATTTGATAACACATTATTATATTGATATGGATATTTTATTGATTTTTTTCCCTCTCCTACCGGATGTATGATATTGGTAAAAATGCAGATCACTTCAGAGCTCATTTGTTATAAAAATCACAGTTTGCTCACAGCTTTTTGGCCAATATACAAATATTCAAGGCGAACTCTCGCAATTTTGCATGTAATTTCACCCTATTAAAATATGGAAAGTTTTTACTAATGTAATGGTCGTGATTTAAAGATTCCAAAAATGCACTAATCACTGATTAAGCTAATCACCTTTCGAACAATGGGCCCAAGGTGTTACTCATTCCAGTTTTTTTGTTGTTGTCAGACGTGACGATCAAGAACAAAAGATTTGTTCCAACACGCATGCGCGTGGCATTGTTCGTTTTAGGATGAATGACGTAACGGAAAAAATATCACGGTATGTCAAAAAGTTAAAAAGTAGTATGTATATTTATCCAATAAATTCAACCGCCTGTTTTAATCATTCTGTACCAGAAAGATGTGACGTTGTATACGATGTCGGATTTCAGGACCGATCAAAGTGCTGATTTCAATTTTCTCGTTTATATAATAAGATTGATAGAAATGTGATTATCAAAGATGTTTCGAATGTACTTATCGCTGAAGTGCGAGTAAAACTGGAAATGTTCCGAACACCCAATACCGGTAGTTTACGGATTAGTCTATAGATTGTTTGTCGTCAATACAGCCCCTTGTGTTCCTATAAAAATTAAAAATAAACTTGCAAATGTTTCAGTGAAAAGCACATAAATTGTACACGGTATCGAGAAATAGAATTTCTTGTCTACTGGGAACAATTTAGCATAACTCGGTTTAACAAACGAGGGGATCCCATGCAAGCTTGTGTTCACCTGTTACCCAGTCATCATCACAGGGGCCAGACACATTCCAATATACAGGTTGTATGGGTATAGTGTATATTATTCCTCCAAGCAATACATTGACGTGTTTGGTCCCTGTGTATATACTCCTCCAAACATTTGCCAAGAATGCGGAACTCGCCTAGTTTTTCTATACGAGCCCAAAGACACCCGGAGTAGATTACACGTGTAATTCTTATTAACGGTAACAGTCTCTTGGATATTTATTACCTTTTTTTCATAACTTTTGAAAACATTGTGATTCATCAACAAACAATTCTAATATTATCGTCAGTTTTATGAGGATTTTTAATTGACTACAGTTAAGTTTTGATATAGCACCAAACTGTTTAACATGTAACTCGTTTCCCTAACATCACACATCGCCTCTATTGGAATTTGAACACGTACATGTACATGCAATGCAAATGGTGTACGTCCTTACATGTAAATGACCTTAGCTGTTGATAGGACGTAAAACCTGTACAACCTACTAATCCCTCCAACAAACATGTAAGTCGACGCCACGTTTCCCTCTTTTCTTAACCTTCCTATATATTTCTTCCGAAATATTTTGCCAAACATGTTTAAAACGCCAGAATTTTGAAGCTGATCAGGCATGTAATTGCAAAAACGCTGGAATGTAGGCAAATATATCGGACTTGAACAAGGCTACTACTAGTACTATAGTAAAATTTCGACTTGAGCAAAGCTACTACTAGTACTACAACAAACTTCGGACTTGAACAAGGCTACTTTGAGTATTACAACAAACTTCGGACTTAAACAAGGCTACTTCTTGAACTACAATATATTTTGAATTGATAAGGCTACTACTACAACTGCGATGAATTTCGGACTTGAACAAGACTCTCACAAGTACTACAATAACTTTCGGACTTGAACAAGGCTATCACTGGTACTACAATAAATTTCGGAATTGAACAAGGCAATAACTGGTACTACAATAACTTTCGGACTTATTATTAAAGGGTGCAGAGAGCGAAAGTCAGCGTAACCCCTGTAGTATCGAGGATGCGCAAACACATCTTGCCTAAAAGGTGTGTATTGTCGAAGAGGGAAATGGACTGGCCAAACGAGGGGATTATCAGAAAATAAGTTTGCGAAACTCTCAGTCAATGAGATAGTTTCTCGTCTTGGATTCAAAGCCGTATGACTACAATGATAATACGCCTCTGTTTGTGTCTGAAGCATCGAGCCGTATAACGAGGCATTCCGGAAGCAGAATTACTGTAACAAACACGTGCTAAACCCATCAGTCGAAATAATAGAACTTCACGAGCATTCTTAGAATAACGAACCGTCGACATTTCTCAGCAAATTCCAGGATTGCGCGTCTAAGGGGAAATAAGAACTCAGTGTAAGAGGTTAGGATGGATTAGTGAAGGGCTGTGGGTGGGGGTTGTGAGGCGGAGGGGTACCTTAGAACGGAACGAGTATCTGGGATAGGCGAGATATCTGAACATAACATTTTGACATAGAGTGGCAAAATAATGATGACGGTTAAAGCAGTTTTGATAATGCAGGGGAAATAACTCCTGGTGATTTACTGAATTTGTTTATTTTGTTCGTTGTTGTTCGTCTCTCAGGAATAGTTAGGGCAATTCAACAAAGATGACATCCTCTCCGCGATCGTCGGCTTTTTTTTATAAACTGTATAAATTCCCTCAATGACATTCTATTTTTTTTCTTATTGGAGAATTCAAATTATGCAATGAAGAAAATGAATAAGGAAATAAAAAATAAATAAAAAAACAGCAACAAAAACACTTGAAACAATTGCTATTTATCCACAGGTTATATATGTATATATATTGATGCAATATTTAGTTAGAAAGGAATAACCTGAGAGGTAAGAACAGATATTTTATATAATAAAATTTAACTAATCCCCTTAGACATCGGAACGAAAAATACACGATAAACTTTTATCAAAGTTATAAATGATTGAGAAAATCAAATATTGTTATCATGCAAACTATTAAGTAGCGCGTTACATTGATGCTTAGCATAGTTTAAACTCAGCAGAACTAATGATCTGCGACCTCGCAACAATAAATTCTGTATTCCTTATCCATCCTAAAACTGCCTGACGATATAAGCATAGCTGAACCTCGTTATGATCCAACTGTCCCTTTATTCAGCCTCGTTCATCTAGCCAACACTAACCAACTTGTCCCACATACCAATATCCTTAATTCCCCAACCACTAACCTATTGTCCCAGATACCAATATCGTTAATTCACCAACCACTAGCCTATTGTCCCAGATACCAATATCCTTAATCCACCAACCACTAACCTATTGTCCCAGATACCAATATCCTTAATTCAACAACCACTAATCCTATTGTCCCATATACCAATATCCTTAATTCACCAACCACTAACCTATTGTCCCAGATACCAATATCGTTAATTCACCAACCACTAATCCTATTGTCCCATATACCAATATCCTTAATTCAACAACCACTAATCTTATTGTCCCATATATCAATATCCTTAATTCATCAACCACTAATCCTATTGTCCCATATACCAATATCCTTAATTCAGCAACCACTAATCCTATTGTCCCATATACCAATATCCTTAATTCAGCAACCACTAATCCTATTGTCCCATATATCAATATCCTTAATTCAGCAACCACTAATCCTATTGTCCCATATACCAATATCCTTAATTCAGCAACCACTAATGCTATTGTCCCAAATCCAAATATCCTTAATTCACCAACTATTAATCCTATTGTCCCATATACTCATATCCTTAATTCTACGACGACTTATCATATTGTCCACTATGAAGCCTCCTTAATCCAACAGTCACTAATCTGGTTGTCCTGCTTTCCAGACTCGTTTTTCCAACCATCCGATTGTCTTACTATCCTGACCCGTCGATCAAGTCATAATTAGTTATTTATTATCATCAATCCAGCTACCAATAATCCTATGATCTCTCAATTAAAGCTCGTTAATCCAGCCACTCAGCCCGTTGTCATATCATCCAATCTCTTAATCCAGTAATCACCAACCCTGTTGTCGCATTATAAACCCCTTTAATCCTTCTACCTTCAGACCTCATAAATCCATTCATATCTTATCCAGGCGTCGATCTATCCAGCCTTCACATATCCTTAAGTTCTTCTACCCGACCTCTTTCAAGCATTGATCGTAAATCCACTTGTTCAACTGAATGACATAGTGACTGGTATAGGTACTGGGAACATAGGTGACTGGTATATGTACTGGTAACAAAGGTGTCTGGTATATGTACTGGGAACAAAGGTGACTGGTACATATACTGGGAACAAAGAAGACAGGTACATATACTGGGAACAAAGGTGTCTGGTATATGTACTGGGAACAAAGGAGATTGGTACATATACTGGGAACAAAGGTGACTGGTACATATACTGGGAACAAAGGAGACTGGTACATATACTGGGAACAAAGGAGACTGGTACATATACTGGGAACAAAGGTGACTGGTACATATACTGGGAACAAAGGAGACTGGTACATATACTGGGAACAAAGGTGACTGGTACATATACTGGGAACAAAGGAGACTGGTACATATACTGGGAACAAAGGTGACTGGTACATATACTGGGAACAAAGGAGACTGGTACATATACTGGGAACAAAGGTGACTGGTACATATACTGGGAACAAAGGAGACTGGTACATATACTGGGAACAAAGGTGACTGGTACATATACTGGGAACAAAGGAGACTGGTACATATACTGGGAACAAAGGTGACTGGTACATATACTGGGAACAAAGGAGACTGGTACATATACTGGGAACAAAGGTGACTGGTACATATACTGGGAACAAAGGAGACTGGTACATATACTGGGAACAAAGGTGACTGGTACATATACTGGGAACAAAGGAGACTGGTACATATACTGGGAACAAAGGTGACTGGTACATATACTGGGAACAAAGGAGACTGGTACATATACTGGGAACAAAGGTGACTGGTACATATACTGGGAACAAAGGAGACTGGTACATATACTGGGAACAAAGGTGACTGGTACATATACTGGGAACAAAGGAGACTGGTACATATACTGGGAACAAAGGTGACTGGTACATATACTGGGAACAAAGGAGACTGGTACATATACTGGGAACAAAGGTGTCTGGTATATGTACTGGGAACAAAGGAGACTGGTACATATACTGGGAACAAAGGTGACTGGTACATATACTGGGAACAAAGGAGACTGGTACATATACTGGGAACAAAGGTGTCTGGTATATGTACTGGGAACAAAGGAGACTGGTACATATACTGGGAACAAAGGTGACTGGTACATATACTGGGAACAAAGGTGACAGGTACATATACTGGGAACAAATGTGACTGGTACATATACTGGGAACAAAAGAGACTGGTATATGTACTGTGAACAAAGGTGACTGGTACATATACTGGGAACAAAGGTGACTGCTACATGTACTGGGAACAAAGATGACTGGAATACGAACTATGATCAATCCTGACTGGTATATGTACTGGGGACAAAGGTGACTGGTACATAAACTGGGGACAAAGGAGATTGGTACATATACTGGGAACAAAGGTGTCTGGTACATATACTGGGAACAAAGATGACTGGTATACGAACTATGATCAATGCTGACTGGTATATGTACTGGGAACAAAGGTGACTGGTACATAAACTGGGGACAAAGGAGATTGGTACATATACTGGGGACAAAGGAGACTGGTACATATACTGGTAACAAAGGAGACTGGGACATATACTGGGAACAAAGGAGATTGGTACATATACTGGGGACAAAGGAGACTGGTACATATACAGGGAACAAAGGAGACAGGTATATATACTGGGAACAAAGGTGACTGGTATATGTTCTGGGACCAAAGGTGACTGGTACATATACTGGGAACAAAGGAGACTGGTATATGTACTAGGAACAAAGATGACTGGTATACGAACTATGATCAATGCTGACTGGTATATGTACTGGGAACAAAGGTGACTGGTATATGTACTGGGAACAAAGGTGTCTGGTACATATACTGGGAACAAAGGTAACTGGTACATATACACGGAACAAAGGTAACTGGTACATATACTGGGAACAAAGGAGACTGGTACATATACAGGGAACAAAGGAGACTGGTACATGTACTGGGAACAAAGGAGACTGGTACATATACTGGGAACAAAGGAGATTGGTACATATACTGGGAACAAAGGTGGCTGGTACATATACTGGGAACAAAGGTGACTGGTACATATACTGGGAACAAAGGAGACTGGTACATATACNATGTGTGAATCGGGTAGATTCATGTACAGAAATTGTATGCGAGATTATTATATAATTACAGTATAGGCTTTCTTGATATGTGTACATGTTTATACAGAGATAGAAGACTGTTTGGTAAGATTTGTTTATGATTTGTTGTAGCATTTCACCGCTTCATGTCCATGTGGGGTCTGTACCAGACAACGTTAACTGCTTTTGTCATCTGTACCAGATACATGTTGACTTTCGGAGTAAATGGACAAATTGGTGACACTATCTGCGATTGTGGTTCATATGTCAATCGTGCGACAGAATATAAACAGTGAATCAAATGCAAATTCAAAACTCCATACGTTTAGCTTCATGCTAAATACATGTGTAGTTCTGATTTTATTTTATAAATGTTTCAATTTTTAGATAAAATTATTATGTTTTGAAGAGTACAGTTTCTGTTTTGTTCTTGTGAACTACAGTCTGTAACCACTGGTAACCAAACCTGGACCACTTCGTTCTGGTTTCAACTTATACAAAACATATTCTAATTATATTCTAAGCCAATAGTTCCAAAATTATGGTATTTGAAATGTCTTCCGTCTAATAATGACAATGAAAGAGAAGTGTCAATATAAAATTGTATTTGTTAAAAAGTCAGCACACACATACAATACTACAAACAGGTGGTATACATGTGCATTTCGTAAATCATTTCAGTTGGTGTTTACATATCAACACCAAAATGAAATTGACAGATTTCCATCATCCTTTGATATTTACAATATAATGCAAATTCGTTAGTTTTTAAAACACTTATATTTAAAAGTACAACAATCATATTTTTGTTTTAGCATACGATACAAGAGAAAAGGAACACTATAAGTGTTGGAAACAGGAAACGATAATCTTCTTCTGTATAAAAATAAGTTTATTTCTCCGATGTTTTCCCCTTCAACACAATTCTTTATAGTAAATGTTTTGACTTTTTTGTGAGAATTTATCATAATTAATATCCATTTAGATCGAGCACTTTTATTTCACCAATAACAACTATTTTCTATGGTAGCTGTGAAAACAAAACAATTTAATTGGAGACGTCTAAATTCATCAATGCGTTTTGTCAAGATTGAGAAAAGAAAAATAAACTAATACATAAAAAATACGTTTCTAGATATGATTAAATGTGTTTTCCTTATCTTAACTCAACATTCAAAACCATATTACTCATGTTGATTCTGCATATATACTAATGAATAGGAAAGTGAAACACTCGTCATAGTATTGTTATATAGTTAACCAAACAATACAAAATATTATCTAGGTCAGTCACTGTATCCTATCAATATGATGGTACGACTACACCTCGGTTGCTGATTTCCCTTTCCACAGTAATACGTGTTATATAACTGTACAAAAGCCTAGATTATCCGATTTATTTATGTGACAATACACAAAACCTGAGCATTTTGCTTAAGTAATAAAAATAAGCATAAACTGTTCCACTTCTCACTTCAACATCTAACGTTTCTGGCGAATTCGCCATATTCTGGTCTTTAGTCACTGTATGTTAACACTGAATCTGGCAAGTATGCAGTTAATTACACCGCGACCTACAAAAATATACGATATTTATAATATATCATATTGTAAGATTAAAATAAGCATTACAGGCATATCTCAAATTATATTGCAAAACTGATAATATTTATTTCATTTTCAGGTTATGTTAACAAGAGTCATAGATGGCCTGTAGCACTCAACTGGATTGTTCTAAAAAACTATCATAGATGACTTTGAAGTCAAGTTAATGATTTATATGATCCAATCCGCGGTAGACTATATTCTGTTTTATATCCCTTTCTCGCACACGCTTCAATGTGATACAACAAAATACAATAGAGATGAAATGCACTGCCATACCCAGGTTTCGTTATTTAAGGCCTCTTTAATATAGTTCGAAATTAAAATATTTTGACCTATGTGACATTTAAAAATTACCACCATAACCTAAATGAGAAAACACCTGTCAATTATCATCTAAGACAAGATAAGGAAACAGGTTGGAAATTCGAATTTGTCGTTACTACTTTTTACACAATAGAGGATGTACATAAAACCCCTAAGCTTATTGATTTAAAACTTTATTAACATTTGGAATGCTTTTCACTTATAATGAATGTTCGACCCTGACCATCGCTTAGATAAAATATCATAACATAGAATATATTCCTTGCTGTTCTACATACCCTATCCAAGTATCATGACTCTAAACCGTGCGGTTCTTTACAGGAATGTTGTTTGATTATTGAAACACGTCTGCAGCCTCATTTACAGGGGGAACATTTTCAACAGAGGATCCTTTCTATAGCTTCTGATCATTCATCATATCTCTTAGTAGTTCAGTTCTAAATAAGAACCTGTTTAGAAAGACAGTTAATAGACGGACGGATGGACGCAGAGAACGGACATTATACAATACCGTAACTCACAGACACTAAATGTCATTTGAGCTAAATCGGTGTAATTTAACATGATTGAGTAAAGTATCAAGTATGTATGGTCTTGTTTTCTGTTTGAAAAGTCGTATTAATTGTAAACGAATTTACCATACAACCTGATTTAGTTATATAGTTACAGAACTTTTTCCTGTAAACATGCAATATTTTGACCTTCTGGATCAGGTATTTTACAACAGTATCTTACAACAAAATATTATACTTGTCAATCGCTTTACTTTTATAAACCCCATCGAATATAAGTCTTACACTCATAAACAGAAACATAGGTGCATAGGTATATGATAACTACTGTTATATTTTGATTATGACGACACAATTATTACACTAAATCTCGATGCTTTAGGCATTTGATAATTTTATATCAGGCGAGAACATTTGAAAACTAATGGGCTACAATCTTTATGCGATTCTAACCAGCAAATCAAGTTACCATAGAAACCATGTATTTCAGTATGGACATCTGGATTTGTTTTTATCTTTGCCTTACTTTGTTAGGAACCCTTCAGTCGCATGCTCTGCATTTCGTCTAATAGAACGAGACAAAATAAAGAAAACAATTATTTACCAAAACCACTGAAATATGATCAGGAATGATTGTGTTTGATACGCAACATAAATGTGTAGAGTTATATTTATATATTGACTAAAGGCGTTTTAAGTCAATGTCCGCAAGGGAGAGGGAAAATTGATACAGGAAAAGGAGTTCCGAATGATCGTGCTAACCTCCTCCGAGCTGCCTTAACGTTACGGGGAGAAGGGAATGTGTTGCATTTAATTTAATTTGAGTATATTCATAATGTTTGAATCCCTGTCTAATAAAAAGTAGATTTTTTTTCTATTTTATTACCATATCCGCTGTGCCTGCATGGAAGTGCGATTTTTTTTCAATTTTTCTTTTCCATTTTTTTTACGTTTTTTGTCCTTTATCACTCTTAACAAATCGTCAGTCTTTAAAGTCTATATACAAGTTCATATACACTCACGTATAAGTAAATGTATTGAGTTTCTTTCACAAGTATCGGTATAATAGATAGGCCTATACACGTGTTAATAAATGTGTTGAGTTTCCTATACAAGAATCAGTATTTTAGACATTTGTTCATACACATAGGTAAACGCTAATGCGCTAAGGTTCTGTCACAGACTTGGGTGGGTATCCGCGTACGTTACAAAATCGCACATCGCCACCATGACCACCATGGCCATTCCCCTGTCTCCTCCTCGTCCCCAACACAATATGCCATGGCGGTCGAGTACCAGTCCATTTTGCACAGTTTCATTGCCTTCACAATCCTGATAACGGTTGCCTGGTCCCGGGAAGTGTTGATCCAAAGCTTGATCAGCGTCTCCACCCTACGTTTAACACTGGGCTGATCCACTTCGCACTTCTCTATGTCATGGACAGAGAGCCCAAGCTCCAGAAACAGGTTGAAGTAGTCCTTGTCTATGTTGTCTACAATGCTCCCTATTTCACTGACGAGTAGTGGTCTCTTCAGTCTATCCTCGTTAGATTCCATGTCATCTGCAATAATATACAACACACTTTTAAGTTTCCTTGGGATATACTTCAAATGAGTCTAGAAGTTTAAACACGGAAACATCCTTTCACAAACTGCAATTAGTGTAGTGCTACTATACTCACGTATCATTATATCTTTATCATTCTCTGCATATTATCTGGAGTGGTATACTGTTATTCGTATTTACATAGAACGACATATTTCCTTTCAGTCTAATAACCTGCATTTTATATACTATTGAGTGTAACAAGTCCCACAAGTTCATTCGTCTACACTTTTTTTTATTCATTATTACCTAGAATGACACATTCCAAACCAGTCTCTACGGACTCGCCGAGAGAGTCCGTAGCAATGTCGACCTTCGACATGGCCATTGCGATGTTACGAAACGTTTGATTCGGGTAGGCGTATGTCCACTTCAGAAACATCCTGGTTATCTGCGTGACAACTACTAGACTCCTTGTCTGGTGCTCTATGTTTGAGATCTCTGGTAGGGACAGGCCGAGCGCGATGAACAGTTGCTCACATTCGGACGCCTTGATTATGTACGACAGACGACCAAGCTCTTGGGGTGTCGGTCTTCTGTCAAGACAGGTTGCCTCTGGTGCAAAAAAGACACTATTATTAATACTGTATTTTCCTCTTTTTAAATGTGTTTCTCGGAATAACATATCCAATCCCATCTACCATTAGCTATACAAGAATTGAAAATGTCGTCTATGCATCATTAGTTGCCTAGTAAATTCAGTATGTAAATTTTACAAAAAGATCAGTGTTTATAGAGAAAATCATTGCATTGCTTTGTATAACTAAGCGTTTAAAAACATATACTTGCCGTCACTGGATCCTAATCCATGTAAATGTACGGTAAACTGTAAAATAAAAGGTATCAAACAGTCACTATCATGCAACACCATATGTCTTGCATGTGCAGTCGTAATATGTAAGAGGCCATATTTACACTCAAATATTGTTGGTGATTCTAATATTATATTGTGGGATTTCTACCTTTTCATGAGTTACTACTTTGCTACAGAAAACAAGTTTTACCTTTGTTATGCCCCAAAACAACAGGTCTGATTTCTTCAGTCGGTGTTTTCCTCGACATCCCCCTCCTTTACATGACATGCCTCCTTCTGCGTGAATGACACTGTAGAGCTCTACAGGAGTGTCGTACGGACTGAGATGGAAGTTACAGTGCAGTTTGTGTGTGAACTGAAAGTGTTGCTGGCTACTCATCTGCAAAGTGTCCTTTAAAATCCGCTCCAGAGTGGTTCTAACAAGCTGCCCAGAGTTTGGAGGAAGTTTGGATTCGGAAGGACTGAACAATGTTACTGCAATAGTAGACCGCTCCCAGTGCATCGACAAGATCATCCTGCAAAGATCGTTCACCTCGAAACAGCCAAATCCCCTGTAAAGACAGGTTGTATCTTCTGTCGTCAGCAGATTTCTCCTGAGATCGTCTTCTATGTGTGTTGCTGATAGTGATGCTGATCTGTAAGTCTTCATGATTGTGGCAAAGACTCTGTGGAAAAGCTCTTCCGGTACAAAGACATCACGGAATATAAGACATAGGGTTTTTGAGACAGCAAGATTATTCAGCTCGAGATTATTGACGCCTGTGATCATACCATCGGTGTTTTGTAGCTCCATAAGTTTGCTGGGAATGGAATACGTCTCACTGAAACGTGCATTTCCTGTACTGGATTCCGAAATCAGTATCCGTACCATCAGTCCAAACTTTTCCATCAGAGCCAGGAGAATTGGCTTATGGGGCAGGAACTCCTTATTTTTTTCTATGCTGAGTAGTGCATCTATCAGCTTCAGAGTCAACTCGCCTTTTGTCTTGTACAGCTCTAAGTCCCTCGACAGCACGATGTTGTCTTTTGGAAGAAACATATCGTCTGTAATCAGGAGGCTGAAGCAGTCAGCAAGCCACTGGGGGTCGTTGATGACGTGATCAAATTCCCGGAAATATATCACAGACCGCGTGCAATGGAGGTACCTAGACAGAAGTTTTATCATGATTAGGAAACTCATATTACAGCAGAAAGGTTTAGTTTAGATAATATGATTTAACGTCCTATTAACAGAATATGTTCATTGTTGTCACTAAAAACACACGACTGAGCTCTTCCTGTAATAAGCAATATCAAATTTTCATAAGACACTCTAGTTATATGAAGGAAGCTCTCACGCTGAAAACATACTAACATTTTTTCCGAAAAATCCTCCGAAACAAATCTGTGTTAAACAGTGAATACTGAACACTACTTTCATGAAAACACCATTTAATCATTTAAAGTTATAATTTTACAATATTTCAAAAATGTTAAGTATTTATCCATGTAACACAAGTGTATATAATACTCACTCTAGGGCCAGTACGATCTCAGCAACATCCGCCAGTGGGGCTATGGACGTTTCGTTCATTTCAATCACCTTCGCCAATGTCAGTATCTTAGTCCCCCTTTCTCTTGCTTTTAGTAAATCCATCTCGAGCTTTAACCATCTGGTAGGAAGTTTTCTCCCCCATTGATCCTGGTGTTCGGCTAATTCTATGATAGTTCCTCGTAATTGTTTCAGATTTGCATCATCATTGCGGGAAGTTGATGGCAGACGTGGATTCTGGACTTCTGTCCTAGGAACATGAAGCGATGACAGCTGGGCTGGTTCCGTACCTTGGCTATTATCGAGTGTACAGAACCTGACAAACTTGTGTGATGAAAGTTCGGGAAATTTGGAAATGCTTGACTGTATAGCTTGTACCTGTCCTTCATAGTCCTGATATGATAATTAAAAGATGACATGATGTTTAAACTGTTTCACTATTCATGAGTTATCAATGATATATACTATGCCAAAATCCAATTTCGTTTAGAATTTAAGATATATAAATAGAGTTGCGTGACCACACAACGCACCAAAAATACCGTGCACACACCGTGCATACATCGTTCACACACCGTCCGCTCATCGTCCACACAAAGTGCGCACAACTGGGCGATTTAACAATCGTTCGCCCCGTTGTGCGCCTCTCTCCACACAACTGTGCGATTCGGTACAATTTGTTGATCAACCTTACGGAATGAAAATAAAACGGAAGGTTCGTATGCAATAATGTACACTGTGCATATTACTGTATTTGTCATCACAATACTTTAGTAATTTAGATTATGTACAATCTTACAATGCGTGTAACACAGTAAACAGTGACCGTTAGACTGTCAAGAATAGTCTTGGCTCCTAGCTAGGTAACAGAACAGGTAATTCGGAATGAGATAATATTGCTTTCAGAATGAGATAGGATCAACTTTATTTAAAGACGGCTAGTCGATAAAATACAATAAAACATAAGCTCTAATCAGACTCAAGACCTACATAACAATTAGGGGAGACCGGGTTAAGTTTGTCTTTGCCTGTGGCACAAATATAAATAAATAAGTCATGAAGCAGATAAATGCAACGGACATCTCCGGTTATTTTTCATCCTCTTGAAAATAACCGATTTAGGCCGATGGAGTGTGATGTGTTTGGGCGTCATAGCTTCATTTCAGTTTGTATTATATTTTATGTAATGGACTTTTATTCACTGAGAATGTATATTAGTTTTTATCTAAATAAAAGAGTAATTAAACATGAAGATTGTTTTCACTATATGAAGATGTCCATGTAAGACTTGAAACACAATTGTCTTTGCTTCAAAGATACACTTCCGGTTTCCCCACTGGACGTCTACTTTCGGTCGAAAACGAAAAGAATTAAGGGCAACGTGTAGCAAGGGGAAGCAACTCTGTTTACGCACACATGTGTTACTATTCGGCGCCCGAGAGCTTCGCTCTTATTAATAAATTGACCCAAATTATCACAGATAACAGTCCAGAAAGTGATCGGGACTACCCCTACGTAACAAGCTCTCTACAAAAAGCAAGTATGTTAGTGATGATAACACATAACATAACAGTGATTGTCTCGTGCTTTCCGCGACTATACATAGACGTTGGAATAAGGGGAAAATGTGTAATACGACCACTGGAAGGTTTTATCACTTATCACTCACCGTGGAGATCCTCCTCAATTCATCAAGGAAGGTGCCGACAAATATCAGTGGAGGTTCATGTTCCTTTAGCTTCGGTGCATTCAATTCAACTGACGAAAATGTGCCAATCATTCGAATCCATTTTTTTAGTCTGTCTGGATTCAGAAACATTTAATGTTGAATTAAAATACGATTATCAAAGAAATTGCATCGGAGGAGAAATATTTATGATATATTCTTTGTATCATTTTCGTAGATATTACCCGTAATTCCTGCGACTTCAAACGTTGATGCGCCCCTACCACCACGTTAAAGTTCAAATATGTCAGTTTGTTAGTATGACAGTAATTTTTTTAACTTCGGTCTTAATGTATATGTCGAACTACGGACAGATGATGGATTACGGTTACCTTTGGAAGTCTGCTAATTTGACAACATTACTAATGTTTTTCTATGTGAGTATTATAACAACTATGAGGTAACCCACTGGTTGATTTAACTTTAAAACTTCTTATGCTTTTCTAAACCACTTGGAATGGAACAAAAAAAATGTTGTAGTGAATTTGTTCACCTTTTCTTTTT
This sequence comes from Mizuhopecten yessoensis, assembly GCF_002113885.1. Lineage (NCBI taxonomy): Eukaryota > Metazoa > Mollusca > Bivalvia > Pectinida > Pectinidae > Mizuhopecten > Mizuhopecten yessoensis. Next base: position 651,772 of record NW_018408080.1, read on the forward strand.
CTGGACGAACATTTGAGGCTTATACGTTTTCGACGTATTTTTCAACCCTACAACGTTTCTTATCGTGATGCATTTCGTGGTTAACATTTTTGCTTGTGGCCACGACGTTATTTTGGTATCGTATTCTTTAACGTCACTTCCGCATCGATCACCGGTTCTATTCATCGACAACAAGTGCTCATTTGGGCAATGGCTACAATAAGTCTAAATCGTAGAGTTCATTATAATGTTCTATCGCGACAACAAGTCAAGTTGTGATGCTTTTATCATAAAATTACATCCTTATCTGCATTTATAGTGTTTTTCTATATCATTATCGATTGTCGCAATAAACATATCCTTCTATTGTTTCTCTGGTTTGTCTTTGGAAGCAATCGCATCACCTTACTATCTACGATGTTTAGTCTTGGTACATATGTCGCAGATTATTTTAATTTTTGAATTTGCTAAACCAATTGAATTTTTACACATGGCATCGATCATGATTCAAACGGTTTATGGCCGGTTCTCAAATAATATTATGTTACTTGAGACCCTTCATAAAAACGTTTGAATTTGAAAAAGGTAAATGTCAGTTCTTTCCTTTTGGTTTAGATGTAACGCCGCTTAGTGTCGCTTATCACATTTGACTTGTAAAGCATATCCGGAAATATCGATTCTGCTTTACTGAAATCGACTTAACAACAATATGCGGTTTTAATTAAAATCAGATTAAATTCAGTAAATGCAAAATAGGCAACAGGAGCCAATTATCGAGGACCCAGATTCGCATTCAAAATATATTTTCTTAGATTTAAGAAGTTGACATTGCTAATACTAACGGTGTTCTGTACATTTTTTTTAATTTGGCTCGAATGTTTCTGATAATCGAACATAAATATATATATATAAATAGGGGAAAATGATATATCAATGTATGTGAAAACTTACCAGTTTCCAATTTGTCTTTGAGAAAATCTGTCAGTCTAAAGACTAGCAGGTATACGCCATGTGACGAAATAAACACATTGTGCGATGCCTGAAACGACGAGTGTCCACCCATATCCCACAGAGATAGGAGAACCCCATCCATGTTGGCATGCTGTGAAGCCTCTTGCACTGCATTGCATTCCTCGAAATGCTTTTCATACAGGTCATATGTTTGTGATGACGTCATTGATAAATCTGTTGCGCTCTCTCGAAATCCTAATTTAGTGTACAAAAACATTTAGGAACAAGGCTTTCAAAATAGCTCATTTGATTGATTGATATATATGCTAATTGTATTGACTTTATAAACTGTATATATATGTACGGTAAAGCTCTTTAGCGTTGCTTATTCTAGCTAGATAGAGTGCTATATCAGATGTTGAATATTTATTATTCAATTATTCTAACTTATATAAATATAACTTGCTTCAGCGATTTACTAACCATATATAATGTAACATTTCCAATATGCGTATCGGTTACCTTTACATGCAAAAGATATTTATATTCGTTGTTGTTTTCACACTATATGATCCTGAGAATGAGCATCTCTAAGAATTTGAAGTACAATTACTGATGTCCGTGTTATCAGAATCATATCATGGATGAAAAACATCTCTGAAAAGTACAGTAAAATACCTGTCTCCAAACCAGCTTTTTTGTTTGCTTGTGCTTTCTTCATCGTTTTGCCTAGACGGATTTCCAATATTTCGCTGGCCGATTTATCATCGTTTTGTATCCACTCGTTAGATTTCTCGTCCACGGAGAACCAATTTGGATGTAAAACAGCTCCCACAGTTGGTTCGCGAATGTCGAGGTCGACATTTTTCCTTTGTAGACGTTGACATGCCGTCGTCTTTCCTGCGCCCTCTCGGCCGGTAAAAACAACGCGTACATGTCGATAAATTTCCACGTCTCCTTTAAACATCTCCATATATTTTTCAAAGTATCTTGGTTCTGAAAGGACGAAAAAAATAAGGCACCATATCGTCATAACACAAGGACAGAGTGCAAACACTTTACTGTTATGAAATTGCTAACCAACGTACAACGAACGTGTTTCTTGCACCTCTCGTAGCACTAGTCATGATGATTCCTGTTAAATCTACTAAAGTATGTCTGTTACTAGTGACCTAACACAAAACATGTTTGTCACTAGTGATCTAGGACAAAGCATGTTTGTCACTAGTGATCTAAGACAAAACATGTCTGTCACTAGTAACCTAAGACATAGAGAACAAAGTATGTCTGTCACTAGTGATCTAGGACAAAGTATGTTTGTCCCTAATGATCTAAGACAAAACATGTCTGTCACTAGTAACCTAAGACATAGAGAACAAAGCATGTCTGTCACTAGAGACCTAAGACAAAGTATGTCTGTCACTAGTGATCTAGGACAAAGCATGTTTGTCACTAGTGATCTAAGACAAAACATGTCTGTCACTAGTAACCTTAGACATAGAAAACAAAGCATGTCTGTCACTTGTAACCTCAGACAAAGCATGTCTGTCACTAATGATCTAGGACAAAGCATTTCTGTCACTAGTGACCAAAGACACATATAACACATAATTAATCACGGTTAACATCCAGGTGGAAATCAGGTCTTGATGACGACTGTAAAATGCCGACATACTAGGATGAGGTGTTCCAGGTCGAATGCTCTGACTAAGTAGCATTGCACATGTATGTATTGCAGATAGGGTAGTTCTACCTATTTTCCATATACCTTAAACTTAAGTATAGATAGACCTGTTTAAAACCTTTACAACATTATATACATAAAATGTGTGGACGATAATTCCCTTCAAAAAATATGTGTTTATCTAGAAATGGAAAACACATTACAAATTGGTCAGTAGACTCCATGTTCAATGTGTCTGGTACATTGTACGTACAGTGAACTTTCCAGGATGAAATTAATTAGGTAGCTCAGGTAGTGAAAAACAAATGTACCGATACACCGAACGGTATGCAATGATAACACATTGATATTAACATTTGTACATTTAAAGATAAAAAAAGTAAACGGTTTTACCGTCGACAATATGCAATCGACGTCCATTGAGACATATGGAAATATATTAAACATAAAGTTTCCATGAAATTGTCTCGTAAGGAGAAAATATATTTCACAGATATTATGATATCTTAATCTATAATATTACAACATTTTTATCTTCTGGATATCGAGAAAAAATACATATACTGCAAGGTTAAACAAAAAAGAAATGCTTTGAAATTTTATGTTACCAGCCCATTACAGTGTTACATATCATGAACATAATTAACGTATTTCAGTTGATATTGGAGTGTTACGAAATAATCTGGATACAATGGAAATAGTTCTGGTTGATCAAAACAAAAGTTCTCCGATGATCCTCCGACAGTATGTACAGTTATTATCAACTGAGAGATAGGGTATATTTTTATTACTGATTCTGTTATAAAGGAAAAAGATGATGTTACAGATATATTATTTTTCTACCTCTCATATTTCAATACAAACATCATTTGTAGGTAGAGAAGAAATAAAAACTTAATTGTGATATTTGTTTCTCTATTTTGCGTGATTATGCGTTAATGGTTGAAAAAAACGAACTTATAAATTAATCTTATTATAATAGTAGATCAACTATATAATAACTCAAAAGTATAAATTTTCGACATATCAACCAAATATTGATGTTTAACGAATAAATACGAATTTGGTAGCATCGGTGCCCGACAAGGAATGTAATAAACAACGCTGTAATACAGATTACCGTATCTATCAAGCACGTTTGAAATATAACATCAGATTTCACATGAAAAGAGAACTAATTAATCAATTTAATCCTTTAACAGAATGCAATGACTGTCCACTGAGAGGTTTGAAAGATTCAGGTGAGTTATGTCTTAATTTCTTAATCTATCTTAAATACACACGTAATACATTTTACAACTTACATCTTAGATGATCAAAAGAAAAAGGTAGAGGCAATATGAATCTTTGTTTAATATATATGTATTGTTCGTAAGTTGTATGATTTAAACAGGAAACTAAATAATCAGTTGATACTAATATCTTATTTTCTTAATAAACCCTAGACCTAGATGCTTTGTATTTGAAAATCGATCATTGCAATACAGCCGACTAAAAAGATTATGCAAAAATAATCGTCACAATTTCGAAAATTATAATCGTCCTCTTTTTACCAATTTTCCCACCAAACGACCGAGAGTATTTGTAATCTTAGATCTTCATTTGTTTTTTTTGTCTACTGACAAATTATTTACATAATGTCCAAATATGTATTGTTTCACACATGCCATACCGCAATATTTATTTATTAAAGAGGGCACTTTTTGTTAAAACCTATTAATATGAAAATCTTAATGACTAATGTCGAAACTCTATTTTTAATGGAATTAAATACAATTTTACAATAACTATGTAAACATTTTATCTAGAAGATTTATGACATCAACAAGCTGTGTTTATTAATTCAAATAAGATTTTAACAACAGTTAAAACAAAAAGTGTTTAAGTTGCGTACAACTTGTTTAAATGTTACTCTAACAGAAGAAAACAAATCCATATTTTAACATGTTTGTCGTAATGACATCTGTCCAAATGCTATTCTAGGTGAATTTGTAATGTCTATCGTGACGTTAAAAATGTGTTTGTTTAGGATGCAATAACTTGTATAATTAAGAGATATATGACACGAACCTAAAGTGTATGAATAAAAACACGTATTAGTGTATAGGTGACGGATCAGTGATTGTTGATTAAAACAAAACTAATGCTTACCTCCTATTGTTAGATCCAACCAGACAAAGAAAGGAGAAAACAAAACATAAAAATAAATGAACATCATCAGGAATTCAGCAAGGTATTATCCGTCGAATAAATACATGTACTTATTGGATAAAGCATATACGTTTAAACAAAAGAAGAAACTTCATCTTAAAATGTTTTAACCTGATTTTCTTAAAATCCAATTGTAAGCAAATTAGTAATGTATATCGTGATGTTAAAGTTGTGTATGTCTGGTATGCAATTACTTGTGTACTAAACAAAAAAAAGAAACGCACAATTAAATTATGCAATCAATAGCCTATGATATTTTGGGAAATTTGTACAAAATTTTATATCAGTATGAAGGGACAAGTCTACTCTTTACAATAATGTAGAAGAAAAGTCTGTGTAACGTCACTCGTGTCATCAGTAGTTACTCAAAGTGGGATACCCGCGAAAAACAAAATGACACTTCAGTACCTGGTGTGGGCACCTTTTGCACGAATCCCTGCACTGATTCTCCTATGCATTGAAGTCATGAGAACATTTATTCGCCTTAAGGGAATGGTGTTCCATTCTTGTGTTAATGCTGCGATCAACTGGGCGCGGTTAGTTGGGGGTTTTGACGTTTCCTAATACGCCTGTCCAGCTCATCCCACAGATGCTCAATGGGAGACATGTCGGGGCTATATGGGGGCCATTCCAGAGGCTGAACGTTGTTTGAAAATCACGACAGACTCTGGCAACATGCGGTCGAGCATTGTCTTGCTGGAATATTAGGTTATGACGTCTGAGAAGTGGAAGGATATGTGGATGAAGTATCTGGTCTCTGTATCGAACGGCATTGAGGTTTTGATCCAGGACCACTAATGGGGATTTTACTCCATGGGAGATGCCTCCCCAAACCATTACAGAAGCCCCACCGAATATATCGCGTTCAACCACGCATGCGTCGGCGAAACGCTCACCGCGTCTGCGATATACCCTTTTTCTTCCGTCTGAGCGATACAGACAGAATCTAGACTCGTCGGTGAACATCACACGCCTCCATCGACGCATCCTAAACCTATTCGGGCCATGTCTGCGCATCCAGTCAAGACGCACTTGCCGCCTCCGTGGTGTCTGAGGTGGCCCGACATAAGGTCGGCGCGCAATGATTCTCTCGGCACGCAAGCGGTTCCTGGCAGTTTGAAGACTAATGGGTCTGCCATGAGTACCTAAGGTATGCGAAGCAGTCTCTACAGCAGTCTTGAATCTGTTGCGCAAGTGCGACAATCGAACCGCCCTGTCTTGTCGTGCGTTTTTTTCAAGTGGACGACCGCTCCTGGGACGATCAGAAACTAACCCAGTAGCACGGAAACGTGTACAGAGACGGTTAATTGTACACGGGCAAACACCAAACTGCCGTGCGCCAGCAGTTTGGCTATGACCATCCAATAACATCGCAATTGCTCTACCCCTCTGAATTTGCGTTAAGCGTGGCATCTCGGTCAATGGCGAAATCAAAATACCAACGTGGAAAATGAATGTGGCTGAACTTAGAGTATCCGTTGAGATTATTTGTTTGAAAAACTCCGGCTTGGCTTGATCACGCCGCGTGATTTGGACTAAAGAAGCTCACAAAGTCACACAATGACATCGTCAC
>NW_018408080.1:658560-659065 GCF_002113885.1 Mizuhopecten yessoensis
GGGACTTTGTGCGTTTCTTTTTTTGTTCAGTATATATTTAGAAGATATATGACATTAACTTAATGTGTATGATATTTGAATTATGATTATCATATTAATTAAACAAGTAGTGTATATGTTGCGAAAGCACTGAGGAACTGATTGATGATTAAAACAAAACAAATACTTACGTTCTGTAGTTAGATCCAGACAGACCGGGGCAGAAATAAATAAAAAAGTAAATAAGAAATGAATATCATAAGGAATTAAGTGTTTTTCTGTCGCATGAATACTTATTGGATCAAACATGTTTTGTATTCAACAAGACATAGATATTAAATTATAAACTGAGTAGATTATGCCAAATGTGGAGGAAGCAAAGATTGATGATTAATACAAAATAAAATCTTACGATCTGTTGTTAGATCTAGCCAGATCAAGGAATGGAGTAAACAAAACATACAAATAAATGAACATCATCAGGAAATCAGCGTTGGTATTGTTTGTCATGTGAGTACTTATTGGA
>NW_018408080.1:660649-683838 GCF_002113885.1 Mizuhopecten yessoensis
TAACAAATTAATTAAACGAGTAGTGTATAGTTGGCAGAAGCAATGATTGATGATTAATACAAAACTAATACTTACTTTCTGTTGTTAGATCCAGCCAGATCAAGGAAGGAGTAAACAAAACATACCAATAAATGAACATCCTTAGGAAATCAGCGTTGGTATTGTTTGTCATGTGAGTACTTATTGGATAAAGCACATTTTGTATTCAGCAAGACATAGATATTATAGTACAAACTGAGAAGATGATGCTAAAATTGTCGCATCATGTTTAACCATTAAGGAAATCATGTTTTACCTTGATGATATATTGTGCAAATCTATCTTGTTTTCCAATGAATAAAAACTACATCTTAGAATGTTGTAACTGATTATCTTAATGACACATGTCAAAATCCAATTGTAAGTGAATTTGTAATGTCTATCATGATGTTTAAATTGTTGTTGTCTGACACGTAATTACTTGTATACTTAGAAGATATATGACATTACCTAAATGGGTATGATATTAGAAATGAGATTCTCAAATAATTAAACGAGTTGTGTATATGTGGAGGAAGCAAAGATTGATGATTAAAACAAAACTATGACTTACGTTCTATTTGTAGATCCAACCAGACCAAGGGGTAAACAAGAAATAAATAGAAATGAACATCATCGGGAAAACAGAAAAGCTAATATATGTCTCAGATAAAACACATTTTTTATTCAACAAGACATATATATTATTTCAAAAGCTGAGTAGATTATGCCAAAATTGTCGTAATAATTTGTACCTATTAAGAAAATAATGTAACACCTTGATGACATAATGTCCAAATTTATCTTGTTTTCAAATAAATAACCCGTCTTATATAATTGAAACAAAAGGAGAAACTCCATATTGGAATGTTTTAACCTTAGTATCATAATGACACATATCATATTGCAATTATTGGTGATTTGTAATGTCTATCGTGATGTTAAAATTGTGTTTGTCTATCATGCAATTACTTGTATATTAAGAAGATATATGACCTTAACATAACGGTATGGTATTTGAAATGAGATTATCATATCAATTAGTCAAGTAGTGTAGTTTCTCATCAGTTACGAACAGTCAAAATCCTGGACCCTCTCAAAGAATAATACTGTATAACGAAACAGACGAAACATACGAACGGTACTCGAACGGTGAACGATCGCTTTCTAGACGCTAGATTACCGCTAACCGCAGGCAAGCCGCACGCAGAACGAACTGAACCTAGGTGGATACTGGGGCGTTATTCTAACTGTATCTATCGTGATGTTACAATTGTGTTTGTCTAGCATGCAATGACATATATTTAGAAGATATATGACCTTCACATAACGGTATCGTCTTTGATATTAAATTCTCAAATAATTAAACGAGGTGTGTATATGTGGCGGAAGCAAAGATTGATGATTGAAACAAAACTAATACGTACCTTCTATTATTAGATCCAGCCAGACCAAGTCAGGAATAAACAAGAAATAAATAGAAATGAACATCATCGGGAAATCAGCAAGGTATTATCTGTCGCATGAATACTTATTGGATAAAGCACATTTGTTATTCAACAAGACATAGATATTATTTTATAAGCTGAGTATATATTGCCAAATTGTCGTCATAATTTTTACCTATTAGGAAAAATATGTAACACCTTATTGACATTATGTCCAAATCTATCTTCTTTTGAAATGAATCAACCGTCTTATATCATTTTAACAATAGAAGAAACTTCATCTTTGAATGTTTCAACCTGATTTTCTAAATGACACATGTTACAATCCAATTATTGGTGAATTTGTAATATCTATCGTGATGTAACAATTGTGTTTTTTAGCATGCAATTACTTGTATATTTAGAAGAGATATGATCTTTTAATAACGGTTTGGTATTTGAAATTAAATTATAATATTAATTAAACCAGTAGTGTATAGGTGGAAGAAGCAAAGATTGATGATTAATACAAAACTAATACTTACCATCTGTTGTTAGATCCAGCCAGACCCAGGCAGGCGAAAACAAGACATACAAATAAATTAACATCCTCAGGAAATCAGCGTTGGTATTGTTTGTCACATGAGTACTTATTGGATAAAGCACATTTTGTTTTCAACAAGACATAGATATTATATTACAAACTGAGAAGATGATGCTAAAATTGTCGCATCATGTTTAACCATTAAGCAAATCATGTATTACATTGATGATATATTGTGCAAATCTATCTTGTTTTCCAATAAATTAAACTACATCTTAGAATGTTTTAACAGATTATCTTAATGACACATGTCAAAATCCAATTGTACGTGAATTTGTAATGTCTATCGTGATGTTAAAATTGTTTTTATCTAGCATGGAATTACTTTTATACTTAAAAGATATATGACATTAACTAAATGTGTATGATATTTGAAATGAGATTCTCATATTAATTAAACAAGTAGTGTATAGGTGGCGGAAGCACTGATTGATGATTAAAACAAAACTAATACTTACATTCTGTAGTTAGATCCAAAACCGACCAAGGCAAAGGTAAACAGGAAATAAATAGAAATGAACATCATCGGGAAAACAGAAAAGCTAATATATGTCTCAGATAAAACACATTTGTTATTCAACAAGACATATATATTATTTCAAAAGCTGAGTAGATGATGCCAAAATTGTCGTAATAATTTGTACCTATTAAGAAAATAATGTAACACCTTGATGACATAATGTCCAAATTTATCTTGTTTTCAAATAAATAACCCGTCTTATATAATTGAAACAAAAGGAGAAACTCCATATTGGAATGTTTTAACCTTAGTATCATAATGACACATATCATATTGCAATTATTGGTGATTTGTAATGTCTATCGTGATGTTAAAATTGTGTTTGTCTATCATGCAATTACTTGTATATTAAGAAGATATATGACCTTAACATAACGGTATGGTATTTGAAATGAGATTATCATATCAATTAGGCAAGTAGTGTAGTTTCTCATCAGTTACGAACAGTCAAAATCCTGGACCCTCTCAAAAAATAATACTGTATAACGAAACAGACGAAACATACGAACGGTACTCGAACGGTGAACGATCGCTTTCTAGACGCTAGATTACCGCTAACCGCAGGCAAGCCGCACGCAGAACGAACTGAACCTAGGTGGATACTGGGGCGTAATTCTAACTGTATCTATCGTGATGTTACAATTGTGTTTGTCTAGCATGCAGTGACATATATTTAGAAGATATATGACCTTCACATAACGGTATCGTATTTGATATTAAATTCTCAAATAATTAAACGAGGTGTGTATATGTGGCGGAAGCAAAGATTGATGATTGAAACAAAACTAATACGTACCTCCTATTATTAGATCCAGCCAGACCAAGTCAGGAATAAACAAGAAATAAATAGAAATGAACATCATCGGGAAATCAGCAAGGTATTATCTGTCGCATGAATACTTATTGGATAAAGCACATTTGTTATTCAACAAGACATAGATATTATTTTATAAGCTGAGTAGATATTGCCAAATTGTCGTCATAATTTTTACCTATTAGGAAAAATATGTAACACCTTATTGACATTATGTCCAAATCTATCTTCTTTTGAAATGAATCAACCGTCTTATATCATTTTAACAATAGAAGAAACTTCATCTTTGAATGTTTCAACCTGATTTTCTAAATGACACATGTTACAATCCAATTATTGGTGAATTTGTAATATCTATCGTGATGTAACAATTGTGTTTTTTAGCATGCAATTACTTGTATATTTAGAAGAGATATGACCTTTTCATAACGGTATGGTATTTGAAATTAAATTATAATATTAATTAAACGAGTAGTGCATAGGTGGAAGAAGCAAAGATTGATGATTAATACAAAACTAATACTTACGAGCTGTTGTTAGATCCAGCCAGACCAAGGCAGGCGAAAACAAGACATACAAATAAATTAACATCCTCAGGAAATCAGCGTTGGTATTGTGTGTCACATGAGTACTTATTGGATAAAGCACATTTTGTATTCAACAAGACATAGATATTATAGTACAAAATGAGAAGATGATGCTAAAATTGTCGCATCATGTTTAACCGTTAAGGAAATCATGTATTACCTTGATGATATATTCTGCAAATCTATCTTGTTATCCAATGAATTAAACTACATCTTAGAATGTTTTAACTAATTATCTTCATGACACATGTCAATTCCAATTGTAAATGAATTTGTAATGTATATCGTGATGTTTAAATTGTTTTTGTCTAGCATGGAATTACTTGTATACTTAGAAGATATATGACATTAATTAAATGTGTATGAAATTTGAAATGAGATTCTCATATTCATTAAACAGGTAGTGTATAAGAGGCAAAAAGCACTGATTGATGATTAAAACAAAACTAAAACTTACCTCCTGTTGTTAAATCCAGCCAGACCAAGGCAAAAGTAAACAAGAAATCAATAGAAATGAACATCATCGGGAAATCAGCGAAGTGATTATCTGTCGCATGAATACTTATTGAATAAAGCACATGTGTTATGCAACAAGACATATATTATTTGATAAGCTGAGTAGATATTGCCAAATTGTCGTCATAATTTTTACCTATTAGGAAAATTATGTAACACCTTGTTGACATTATGTCCAAATCTATCTTGTTTTGAAATGAATAAACCGTATTATACCAGTTTAACAAAAGAAGAAACTTCTTCTTGGAATGTTTCAACATGATTTTCTTAATGACACAAGTCAGAATCCAATTATTGGTGAATTTATTATATCTATCGTGATGTAACAATTGTGTTTTTTTAGCATGCAACTACTTGTATAATTAGAAGATATATGACCTTATCATAACGGTTTGGTATTTGAAATGAGATTCTCATATTAATTAAACGAGTAGTGCATAGGTGGCAGAAGCACTGATTGATGATTAAAACAAAACTAATACTTACGTTCTATTGTTAGATCCAACCAGACCAAAGCAGGAATAAACAAGAAATAAATAGAAATGAACATCATCGGAAAATCAGCGAAGGTATAATCTGTAGCATGAATACTTATTGGATAAAGCACATTTGTTATTCAACAAGACATAGATATTATTTGATAAGCTGAGTAGATATTGCCAAATTGTCGTCATAATATTTACCTATTAAGAAAATAATGTAACACCTTATTGACATTATGTCCAAATCTATCTTCTTTTGAAATGAATCAACCGTCTTATATCATTTTAACAATAGAAGAAACTTCGTCTTGGAATGTTTCAATTTGATTTTCTTCTTGACACAAGTCAGAATCTAATTATTGGTGAATTTGTAATATCTATCGTGATGTAACAATTGTGTTTTTTAGCATGCAATTCCTTGTATATTTAGAAGAGATATGACCTTTTCATAACGGTATGGTATTTGAAATTAAATTATAATATTAATTAAACCAGTAGTGCATAGTGTCAGAGACAATGATTGATGATTAATACAAAACTAATACTTACGCACTGTTGTTAGATCCAAACAAACCAAGGCAGGAGTAAACAAGAATTAAATAAAAATGAACATCCTCAGGAAATCAGCGTTGGTATTGTTTGTCACATGAGTACTTATTGGATAAAGCACATTTGTTATTCAACAAGACATAGATATTATTTGATAAGCTGAGTAGATATTGCCAAATTGTCGTCATAATTTTTACCTATTAGGAAAATTATGTAACACATTGTTGACATTTTGTCCAAATCTATCTTATTTGGAAATGAATAAACCGTTTTATACCAGTTTAACAAAAGAAGAAACTTCTTCTTGGAATGTTTCAACATGATTTTCTTAATGACACAAGTCAGAATCCAATAATTGGTGAAATTGTAATAGCTATCGTGATGTTACAATTGTAGTTTTTTAACATGCAAACTGCTTGTATATTTAGAAGATATATGACCTTATTATAACGGTATCGTATTTGAAATTAAATTATCAAATTAATTAAACGAGTAGTGTATAGTCGGCAGAAGCAATGATTGATGATTAATACAAAACTAATACTTACTGTCTGTTGTTAGATCCAGCCAGATCAAGGAAGGAGTAAACAAAACATACCAATAAATGAACATCCTTAGGAAATCAGCGTTGGTATTGTTTGTCATGTGAGTACTTATTGGATAAAGCACATTTTGTATTCAGCAAGACATAGATATTATAGTACAAACTGAGAAGATGATGCTAAAATTGTCGCATCATGTTTAACCATTAAGGAAATCATGTATTACCTTGATGATATATTGTGCAAATCTATCTTGTTTTCCAATGAATTAAAACTACATCTTAGAATGTTGTAACTGATTATCTTAATGACACATGTCAAAATCCAATTGTACGTGAATTTGTAATGTCTATCATGATGTTTAAATTGTTGTTGTCTGACATGTAATTACTTGTATACTTAGAAGATATATGACATTACCTAAATGTGTATGATATTTGAAATGAGATTCTCAAATAATTAAACGAGTTGTGTATATGTGGCGGAAGCACTGATTGATGATTGAAACAAAACTAATACTTACCTCCTATTATTAGATCCAGCCAGACCAAGGCAGAAATAAACAAAAAATAAATAGAAATGAACATCATCGGGAAATCAGCAAGGTATTACCTGTCACATGAATACTTATTGGATAAAGCACATTTGTTATTCAACAAGACATAGATATTATTTTATAAGCTGAGTAGATATTGCCAAATTGTCGTCATAATTTGTAACTATTAGGAAAATTATGTAACACCTTATTGACATTATGTCCAAATCTATCTTGTTTTGAAATGAATAAACCGTATTATATCATTTTAACAAAAGAAGAAACTTCGTCTTGGAATGTTTCAACATAATTTTCTTAATGAAACAAGTCAGAATCTAATTATTGGTGAATTTGTAATATCTGTCGTGATGTAACACTTGTGTTTGTCTAGCATGCAATTACTTGTGTATTTAGAAGATATATGACCTTAACATAACGGTATCGTATTTGAAATTAAATTCTCAAATTAACTAAACGAGTTGTGTATATGTGGCGGAAGCAAAGATTGATGATTGAACCAAAACTAATACTTACGTCCTGTTGATAGATCCAGCCAGAACAAGGCAGGAGTAAACAAGAATTAAATAGAAATGAACATCATCGGGAAATCAGCGAAGGTATAATCTGTCGCATGAATACTTATTGGTAAAGCACATTTGTTATTCAACAAGACATAGATAATATTTGATAAGCTGAGTAGATATTGCCAAATTGTCGTCATAATTTGTACCTATTAGGAAAATTATGTAACACCTTGTTGACATTATGTCCAAATCTATCTTGTTTTGAAATGAATAAACCGTATTATATTATTTTAACAAAAAAGAAACTTCCTCTTGGAATGTTTCAACATGATTTTCTTAATGACACAGGTCAGAATCTAATTACTGGTGAATTTGTAATATCTATCCTGATGAAACAATTGTGTTTTTTTAGCATGCAACTACTTGTATATTTAGAAGATATATGACCTTATTATAACGGTATGGTATTTGAAATTAAATTCTCAAATTAATCAAACGAGTAGTGTACAGGTGGCAGAAGCACTGATCGATGATTAAAACAAAACTAATACTTACGTTCTGTGTTTAGATCCAAACAGACCAAGGCAGTAAAAAAAGAAGTAAACAAGAAATGAATATCATCAGGAATTCAGCGCAGGTATTTTCTGTCGCATGAATACTTATTGGATCAAGCACATTTTGTATTTAACAAGACATTTATATTATTTTATAAACTGAGTAGATTATTCCAAAATTATCGTCATCATTTTAAGCCATTAAAAAAAATGTAAAACCTTGATGACATAATGTCATAATCTAATTTATTTTCCAATAAATGAACCGTCTAATATAATTTAAACAAAAGAAGAAACTTCATCTTTGAATGTTTCAATCTGATTTTATTAATGACACATATCAAAATTCTATTTCAAGTTAATTTGTAATGTCTATCGTGATGTTTAAACTGTGTTTGTCTAGCATGCAATTACTTATATTTTGATGTGAATCAAAACAAGAAGTGTATATGTGACGGAGGCACTGATTGATGATTAAAACAAAACTAATACTTACCTTTTGTAGTTAGATCCAGACAAACCAAGGCAGGGATACAAAAAAAAGTAAAAAATAAATGAACATCATAAGGAAATCAGCGTAGATATTTTCGGTCGTGTGAATACGTATTGAATTAGGTAGTTTGTTATTCAACAAAACATGGTCATCATAACATTAAGTGAGAAGTCTATGAGAAAATTGTGGTCATAATATCGAGCCATTGAAAAAATCATGTAATAGATGAATGACAAAACGTCATTTTTTTTCCAATGAACACACCATCGAGAATTATTCAAACAATGGGAAAAAAACTCATCTTAGAATGTTTTGAAATTCCTCCTCTTTACTCATTTTACCATAAACGACCAGTCAGATGTGTTATCGTCTATCTGTCTTTGATGTTCCAGCAATAGAGAAATGTCCAAATCTTTCTTGTTTTCAATGAATTACCGTAGAATTGTATTCAAACAGAAGATGAATTACTTCAACTTGAAATGTTAAATTTTTTGTTTTTTGTACTGACACCAGTCCAAACGATATTCTAGGTGAATTTTAAAGGCTGTCGTATTGTTGAACTTGTGTTTGTCTAGCATGCAATTATGTATATAGTAGGACGACATATGACCTCAACTAAAAGTGTATTAAACTTTAGTAAGAATCTAATTAAAGTTAAAATAATGTAGTGTGTAAATGGCGGAAGCACTGATGTATGATGTTAAAAACTTAAAATTGATGATCTATTGATAGATCCAGACATACCAAGCTAACTACTAGTCCTACACCACCTGGCTAATATCTTCCTATTTGTGTATGCCTGCGTGTGTGCTGGAGATGTAATGCGTTCTGTTTGTAGTGGGACCGTGTTTCCAACGGCATCATTTGTAATGCCACCTCACTTGAATACTACAGCACAGATACCGTAGCATCCACCCCAGACTGATTTATACTCCAACTGGGTTGTTGGAGTTGTGTGGGCAGGAGAAAACACTTTTTCTGAATATCCATGCGTACGACGACTTTGGGGATCGAAACCCGGCCGCCTGCGTGGACGGCCAGAGTGGAAACAACTCGACCAATCCGCCCGTCAAAATGTTGTGGGTTTTGTACTAATGTACTCATTAGGATACTTGTTACATATTGGGTTCCATAGTATTGTACTATTTGTAACCCGATAAGAACCATAGTGTCGAGTGTACAGTTGATTTTGGTATGTAAGCCAGCTACGTAATCTAAAATGGCAATTAGTTTTTCAACGTTTTGAAATATTCATCTATAAAGGTAATTTTAAAATTAACAAATTCAAAAGTTACAATTTATCAGACGGCATGTTTTACTATTGTTGAAACTAAACAATCCTAAACCACTGGTTTATTAATCATCAGTTAGATTGTTATCAACCTTTGATAGTTCTATGACTAGTGTCGGTGTCACAGAGGTTTGTCTCCCTTAGACTGTTACCTTGAATAAGCTGTTAAAGATTTTTTCTTTTCGGCAATCGAGTTTCCAATTTGTTTATTTGTACTGTTTTATTTTGTATTATTATGTGAAAAAGGGTAATAAATATTTGAATATAGGGGATACGGACAAACGAGTGGCACAGTTTGAAAACATGCGTTTGCCAACAGTTTGTTGAAAGATATTGCAACACACATAATGTCAACAAGAAACTAAATCATTCGAGCGATTTTATCCTCGGCGTATTCAATATTTGCTTTTGTCATGCTTTTCACATAATTTGCTCAAAACATTTTAAAACTATTTTTTAATACTGCTATTTGCCTTTCTTGGTAAGAAAACTCTCATAATACGAGAACCAAGGTTTTCCGCCAGTTGGGTATTAGGTACGGCTATGTACGGAGTGGAAAATAAAAGGTTCTGACTGAAAAAAACACCATTTTCCGAAAAAAACTTTCAATACTGACGAAAACATATTTTGTGTTTATGACATTTCATTTTCAATTAAAGTATCCGGTTTCACAAAACGGCCTTGACCTGGCTTGATGGTAAGAAGAAGAATGTAAAGAAGTATGTACATGTATGTACATATTATCATCCGTTCTGATTCTAACTAAAACCAAAATAAATGTCTATGTTAACCTATTTGGCACCAAATAACATCTTGAAATGTGAGTCAAGTAAACAATTTAAAACATGTAGGAGATTATGTATAGCAGCAGAGAAACTTTAATCGAATCTACAGCAGAAGCATGTATAACAGGAAAAACTTACCCCGACGTAAACGTTTTCCGCCCCCAGGATTGCCTGAACCCGACGCCATTTCCTGTCAGCTATACTGGCCTTGCATGGAATTTGGTAGGTGTCCTCTAAACAAAAAGGTGAAATCGACCAAATATTTCTGCATTTTGTTACGTCAACAAATGTGATCACCTCCATGAGTTTGCAATTGACTTTATTACAATATTCATACAGGGATTGAATCAGGATAATCTCAGTAGTACTTAAAGCATGGATGGAGAAATTTTCTTACACTTAACATTAGCAACCGTAGCAAAGCTAACGCGTAAAGTCAACAATAATATGCCACACTCATCCCCGATACTGTATGGCAAACTCGAAGGCTCTGTGTATGCTCCACTTGTGGATGGTACAAGAACATGTGGACTAGTTTATCCTTATATGAAAATCTAAATAATCGCCAGATGTCTTAACGGTTTTATGGACAGGCTTGACGTCGTACGTCACTCCTTTGTAATCTTCAAAGGAGGAGTAGCAACCCAGCGATTTGTTTGACTTGATAAAAAGGAAATAGCTACCTTCGTGCCTTCAGATTTGCTATGTCATATTATAGGGATGCAGAGAATGCAAGTGAGGCGTTACCCCTTGTGTATCGAGGATAGGACAATCTATATGTCAAGAGGATTGAGGAAAAATTCTCAAAGAAAGAAAAAACGTGTATAGTTTAACTATAAGTGTCAAAAACAAAGTCGAATCACTCAATTGGATAACCAGCGGTGTAATAAACATAGTGCTATCGGGAGTATACACAACACTTATAATGTTGCGTTTTGATATCATTTCATAATTTACCTAAGGATTCAAATTCAATTTATAGCGTTTACCAGGGTTGGTATGTGAATAGTTCCGTTCGAACATATTCCATAATGTGCGATACATTTACATTGTATTCATAAATGTTTATGATTTAAAAATTGTGTTCACATTAAAAATAAAAATGTACTGTCCAAAAAACAAAAGTAACTGAACAGTTAAATGATGCGTTGTCAATTCTGTGACAAGTGGTAAAAAGTACACAGTTAAACAATAAACGAATAGTTCCACTTGTTATACAATTTAAGTTAGCTTTGAGACCATTCCGAGATATAAGGGGACCGAAATAATACATGGCATTTTTTTGACAAAACTGCATATGCGTATTTTCTCCCTTTTTTTAAAACTGTCTTCGTAATTTTGATGTCTTATCGAACTCCTAAGCTGTAATAATACAAATGATTAGTTGATCAGAAGGCCATTGTGGTTTTGTTATGTAGATCGGCTTAATCAATTCAGCGATTTTCTCTATTGCGTGTCTAAATACGCATTAGAACCATTAAGTAATCTTACAAATTGTTTATATGAGTAAAAGTGTATCAGTAACTTAATTCAAAACCACACCCATTTATTGCATGTATTGCCATCGCACATCGACAGCGCGCTGTGTATTTTTCTTATTTTATTACCCTTACGAACCTATATAACTTATTTCTAAATGTGTTTAAAAAATGTTTCTCTTGTAAACAAGGAAGTAACGCAAATATCTAGTATAAACATTGCTGTGCTAAACAATGAACACACGCTATTACACTGTAGGTAGTAAACCCGGGGTAGCGAGAAACAACGAAACAACGCAACTATCTTCTACAATCAGGGCTGTACTAAACAATGAAACAAGACAAATATGTTTGTGTTTCAATGGTTGTAGTTATAGGACAAATGATGAATATGTAGGAAGGAGAAAAAAAGAGGAAAACGAAGGCATAGCACTGATAGTGAATCCAGGTAAGCAGTTAAAACGGGCACAATACTCATAGTGTACCAAGTGAGAAGTACAATCCAGGTTACATATTTTAGTTTAAACGTTTAAAAACCTGTTGTACTCTTACGTAGCGTTTATGTGACCTTGCCCAATGTAAAGACACCAGTGCTCCGTGGAATGTGGCCTAACCAATATAGTAAGATAGCATGCAAATAGTCGTCATATCATATGATATATACATGTAATACACAAGTGTAAGTCTACTTTAATTAATCGTATAAGCAGGTAAGCTTGGTAAGTTGACAATGCTTTGAAACAAGTTGTGTGTATCATTCACGTTTTGATTGGCAAAATCGTGTATTTATAAATTTGTTGAAATAAAACGTCGTCTCTCGTATAAAAGCATAGACAACGACACAAAACGATAGTTTACTTATCACATAAACAAAAACCGCGAAAGACAAAATAAAAACATAATCATCAAAATCAATCGGGGTTTAACCGGAAATTTAATTTAAAAGAAGACACGCTACATATAATGTACTCAGAGTATAGTTAGTAACAAAACGCACACAGTTAAGTCAGTGTTGTAAACAACGCCAATAAGTATTAACTGTAGCCAAATGTGTAATAAAAATGAAACAACATCCATGATTAAGTCAGAGGTGTGGAACACAAAGCCACAACTCGTAGGGTACCCGAGGAAGTATCAAACAATAATAAAACGCCCACAGTTTAGGGGGGTCACGACCGCCACAACACCAACAGTGTAGGGGGTTCACGACTGTCACAACACCCACAGTGTATGGGGTTCACGACTGTCACAACACCCACAGTGTAGGGGGTTCACGACCGTCACAACACCCACAGTTTAAGGGGTTCACAACCGTCACAACACCCACAGTGTAGGGGTTCACGACCGACACAACACCCACAGCGTAGGGGTTCACGACCGTCACAACACCCACAGTGTAGTAGGATCACGACCGACAGAACACCCACATGGTAAGGTGTTCACGACCGACACAATACACATAGTTAAGACAGTGGATGTGTAATCTTGCCAGACATTTTTCATACTTTACACAGAAATGTGTAGCAAGATAAAATTGTAGACACCGGTACCAAATGATTTTAAATATAAAGTATTTTGGTGAGTTATCTATAGAAGTTCTTACAGTCTGCTCATTCTGATCGAAACTTCACTGTTCTTCCTGTAAATGACTTTTGATTACTTAAAAAGTATGGATTAGACTATTTTTCTCACATTGGTGCAGTAAACATGATGAATCAAAACACAAATTATATACAGGTCATTCACACAAATAAAGCTTGGTTGCATTAAACTAGCTTATATTGTAGCGAGCACAATTTCACACCGCCTATAGTTAACCGAGAGATGTACACGTATAGCAACACTATATTTATTTATCAAAGTCTCACCGCACATAGTTTACCAGAAAATGTACAACTATAGCGACCAGGGATTTATCCTATCAAAGTCACAAAACTTATAGTTTACCGGGAAATATACGAGTATAGCAATCAGGGATTTAGTTATCCAAGTCCCACCACTTATAGTTTACCGAAAAATGTACAAGTAAAGCAAACATGGATTTAGTTACCAAAGTCACACGTAACCAAAGAGCAACCAGGAATTTATATATCAATGTAATACCGCTTATAATTTACTAAAAGAAGTACGAGTATAGCAACCAGGGATTTTGTTATCAATGTAACACCGCCTATAGTGTACCGAGAAACGTACAAGTATAGCAACCAGGGATTTAATTATCAAAGTCTCATCGTTTATAGTTTACCGGGGAATGAACAAGTTTAGCAACCAGGGATTTTGTTATCAAAGTCACACCGCCTGTAGTTTATCGAGAAACGTACAAGTATAGCAATCAGGGATTTAATTATCAAAGTCACACCACCTATAGTTTAACGGGAAAAGTACAAGTTTAGCAACCAGGGATTTAGTTATCAAAGTCACAACATCGATAATTTAACAAGAAAATAGTTACTTAGTCACGCCGCTTTTAGTTTAACGGGAGATGTACAAGTATAGCAACCAGGAATTTAGTTATCAAAGTCACACTGCCTATAGTTTATTGAGAAACGTACAGATTTAGCAGTCAGGAATTTAATTATCAAAGTCACATCGCTTACGGTGTAAGGAGATACATGCTTGTATGTACAAGTATAGCAACCAGGAATCTAATTCTTAAAGTCACACCACCTTTAGTGTTACCGAGTAGTGTAGGTGTAGCAAACAAGGTCACAGACTCGTTAGTGTGCGAAGTGGTGAAATGAATAACAGTAGTTTAGATAATTTGGATTACCTTAGAATATAAACAACATATTTAATGTTTGATGAATGCACCTTCATAAAGCCTCATATAGCCTAGGCTCCGTTCTCTGCTAGATGTTTTAAAAGTAGGATTCGTTCTCTGCCAGATTTACGATAAAACATACATTTTTAAAAGAAAGCTGTCCCTGATAGTCAAAGGGGCGATGCAGATGAAAGGGTTAGGTGTGTTGTGTCCCTGAGGTTGTAAACTGACGAAGTTATCATTTTATTTTCAATTATTAAAAAACAGAATATCGCCAATCGATCCGATTTATGGATTCATACAACAACAATAGTGTACCAGCATTTTAATTATCAAAGACACTACCAACAAATCACAGCCAGGTGTAATGTAAACATATATTGTGGCGAATTATGAAGCAAATTTTGTAATCAGCCGAAACACCCATAGTGTAAGGAGGGTTTGTAGTCGGGGTTCGGATGGGGTGTGGAAACAATGTCAAAGCCACCATAAAGTAAACAGGGGCTTAATTAGCAAAACAATACACACTATTTGTAGTTAATGGTATAGTTAACGAGGACATAGTGTAGCCATGTGAGCATTGAAACTGATGTTACGTGGTTTTAGTCTAAACGGTTTAAAACCGACGTAGTGTAATGTGATATTGTCCTTTGTAGGTGGCCAAACCAATCATTTGTGACTTCAAATAACACTTGATGTGCATTGTTTCATTCTTACCACGCCTGTCCATGTTAATCTGTTTTTGTTCCCACCTACTTATTCTTCGACCAACAATGAACGTACAGGGATGTTTTATTATTAGATCAGCTATGTACTGTTCTTCACATTATCTGATATCAAAGCACCCTCAAGTCGGTGATGTAGGATAGATAGCCCTGGTTAGTTGACAATGCTTTTGCACATAGACTGGCATATTATGTTTTTTTTCCCTTCTAAATGTGCAGTAAGAATACATGTCTTTCGTCTTCAAAACAACACAAATATTTATGACAAATGTTTGGGAAAACAAAGCCAGAACACAAATTGAAATCCCGGCGAAGTAGGTAACCACAATAACTAAGAATGAAGTATGATCCAACGTACAGCATCAATAGTTTACTCAAGAAAGTAGGAAAGAATCATCACAACGACAAAGTGTATTTTTCGATGTAGGAACCAAAAACACTACACCTACGAAAATAGAAAAAAAATAGAAAATAACAATACAACCACTACATAGTATCCAGGGAAGTATGAATCGATAACACAACACCCATAGTGTATTCAAGGGATAATATAACAACAACACAACATCCATAGTGTACTCAAGGGATTTGGAATAATAACACAACACCAATAGAGCACTCAAGGGATAAGGAATTAATAACACAACACCCATAGTGCACTCAAGGGATAAGGAATTAATAACACAACACCCATAGTGCACTCAAGGGATAAGGAATTAATAATACAACACCCATAGTGTTTTCAAGGGATAAGGAATTAATAACACAATACCCATAGTGCACTCAAGGGATACGGAATGAATAACACAACACCCATAGTGCACTCAAGGGATAAGGAATTAATAACACAACACCCATAGTGTTTTCAAGGGATTAGGAATTAATAACACAACACCCATAGTGTATTCAAGGGATTGGGAATTAATAACACAACACCCATAGTGTATTCAATGGTTAATAACACAATACCCATAGTGCACTCAAGGGATAAGGAATTAATAATACAACCCCCATAGTGTTTTCAAGGGATAAGGAATTAATAACACAATCCCCATAGTGCACTCAAGGGATACGGAATGAATCACACAACACCCATAGTGCACTCAAGGGATAAGGAATTAATAATACAACACCCATAGAGTTTTCAAGGGATAAGGAATTAATAACACAATCCCCATAGTGCACTCAAGGGATACGGAATGAATAACACAACGCCCATAGTGCACTCAAGGGATAAGGAATTAATAATACAACACCCATAGAGTTTTCAAGGGATAAGGAATTAATAACACAATACCCATAGTGCACTCAAGGGATACGGAATGAATCACACAACACCCATAGTGCACTCAAGGGATAAGGAATTAATAACACAACACCCATAGTACAATCAATGAATTAGTAATTAATAACACAACACCCATAGTGCACTCAAGGGGTAAGGAATTAATAACACAACACCCATAGTGTTTTCAAGGGATTAGGAATTAATAAGACAACACCCATAGTGTATTCAAGGGATTGGGAATTAATAACACAACACCCATAGTGTATTCAAGGGATAAGGCATTAATAACACAACACCCATAGTGTTTTCAAGGGATTATGAATTAATAACACAACACCCACAGTGTATTCAAGGGATAATGAATTAATAACACAACAACCATGGTGTATTCAAGGGATGAGGAATTAATAACACAACACCAATAGTACAATCAAGGAATTAGTAATTAATAACACAACACCCATAGTGTATTCAAGGGATTGGGAATTAATAACACAACAACCATAGTGTATTCAAGGGATAAGGAATTAATAACACAACACCCATAGTACAATCAATGAATTAGTAATTAATAACACAACACCCATAGTGCACTCAAGGCATAAGGAATTAATACCACAACACCAATAGTGTATTCAATAGATAAGGAATTAATAACACAACACCCATAGTGGACTCAAGGGATAAGGAATTAATAACACAACACCCATAGTGTATTTAATGGATAAGGAATTAATAACACAACAACCATAGTGTATTAAAGGGATAAGGAATTAATAACACAACACCAATAGTGTATTCAAGGGATTAGGAATAAATAACACAACATCCATAGTGTACTCAAAGGATAAGGAATTAATAACACAACACCCATAGTGTATTTAATGAATCAGGAATTAATAACACAACACCCATAGTGTATTAAAGGGATAAGGAATTAATAACACAACACTCATAGTGCACTCAGGGAATTAATAATTAATAACACAACACCAATAGTGTATTCACGGGATTAGGAATTAATCACACAACACCCATAGTGTATTCAAGGGATAAGGAATAAATAACACAACATCCATAGTGTACTCAAGGGATAAGGAATAAATAACACAACACCAATAGTGTGCACTAGAGATTAGGAATTAATAACACAACACCCATAGTGTATTTAATGGATCGGGAATTAATAACACAACCCCCATAGTGTATTCAAGGGATAAGGAATAAATAACACAACACCAACAGTGTGCACTAGAGATTAGGAATAAATAACACAACACCCATAGCGTATTTAATGGATCGGGAATTAATAAAACAACACCCATAGTGTATTCAAGGGATAATGAAAAAATAACACAACATCCATAGCGACTCAAGGAATAATGAATTAATAGCAGAAAATCCATTGTGTACTCAAGGGATAAGGAATAAATAACACAACACCCATAGTGTGCACTAGAGATTAGGAATAAATAACACAACACCCATAGTGTATTTAATGGATCGGGAATTAATAACACAACACCCATAGTGTATTCAAGGGATAAGGAATAAATAACACAACATCCATAGCGACTCAAGGAATAATGAATTAATAGCAGAAAATCCATTGTGTACTCAAGGGATAAGGAATAAATAACACAACACCCATAGTGTGCATTAGAGATGAGGAATTAATAACACAACACCCATAGTGTATTTAATGGATCGGGAATTAATAACACAACACCCATAGTGTATTCAAGGGATAAGGAATAAATAACACAACAACCATAGCGACTCAAGGGATTAGAAATTAATAGCATAACACCAATATTGTATTCAAGGGAATAGGAATAAATAACACAACACCCATAGTGTATTCAATGGATAAGGAATTAATAACACAACACCCATAGTGTATTCAATAGATAAGGAATTAATAACACAACACCCATAGTGGACTCAAGGGATAAGGAATTAATAACACAACACCCATAGTGGACTCAAGGGAATAGGAATTAATAACACAACACCCATAGTGATTTCAAGAGATTGGAAATTAATAGCACAACACCCATAGTGCACTCAAGGGATTAGGAATCAGCAACACAACACCAATTTTGCACCAAAGGAAGAAAAAGAGCAACCACATAAATAGTGTACCAGAGGAAGTAGGAACCAACAGCACAACACCAACCCTATACCCAATGAAGTAGGAACCTACAACACAACACTCATATTATAACCGAGCAAGTAGAAAATGATACAAGACCCAGAATATATAGTTAACATATAAAATATATAATGTAACAAGAGTGTACTTTATCATGACAAAATGCATGTACTTTCAATCGATGTATAGTAAACAATGTCGGGATTGTAATAAAAAGAGCACCCATGTTTAAGCCAGGTGCAGAAACCAACGTTAAATCACACCAAGCACACCCGTACTGTAGACAGGAATGTACAATGATATATTTTGCATGCATACATGTACTCATGGGTTTGAGAATGATGAAACTAAACAAATTCTCAAAAGTATACCGCGGGTTGAAATGAATAATGAACGGCAGGCATATTGTAACCAGGAGTGAAGGCAACAAAGTCCTGATATGTAACGGGTGAAATAGAAAATGAAACATCGCTTACACAGTGATGTATTTACACAGTGAAACGACACGCAAAGCAAAGTAGGGAAAACAACAAACGAAGATTAAATATTTCAAAGGGACCCTAGAAATAGTACAAGGGAAATCGGACCAAGGCAACAGACATGTAAGCTTTTGGCTGTTTGTCAGATCCAAGTAACGTTCTTGACCGAGCCGGGGAGTGACAATAAAACCACAAGGCACACCAATGACAATTATAAGAACGAAACCAATATAATATATATGTATCAGATTACGATGTAAAATATAAAAAACAAACTGATAATGATCTTTACCAATCTATATTAATCACAACTATTTTGTAAGTTGGACAGTATTCACCAAATTTGTGATATGTAGAGGTGGTCACTAGGATACCCCATTCACATATTTTCCTGTATTCACATTTTGCTAATGTTTTGTAGGTATTACGTTGCCCTTCCATGCTGTCTGTATTATTTACTTAAGCATTCTATCAGTAAGGTTCCTCCATGTAAACATCAACGTAAACACATACTTGCTGTCTTTAAGGTTTACGATATAAAGGTAACAAGGCGTTCGTTTGAGGTGTTAGAAAACTTTACTTTTAAACCACAACATGTTACCTATTCACGTTTTTTGACCGTATGACGTTTACAATACATTGCACCCGTTATCGACCGTCGTTATCGGGCTACGTATACCTAGTCAGTAGTGTATAGCGGCCATTTTGTATGTCTTCATTAAAACATTTGTGTGGTTTCTTGTTTTTTAGCCTTCTATAATTGTTTCGATGTAATAATAAAAGCAACTTTGGTTTTAAATATATTTATAAATTAAACACTGTTATTTTGACATCTGAGATTAAGATCAATTGTACATGATTTTTTGTAGCGCCAAGATTTTGATTTATAATATACAACTCGATATTGTACGTTATAACTTCTTATCAACACGTTATGGCAAACGATAAATAAACCATTTACAGAATGTTGGAATAAAACATATACAAAAATAATCAACATACCTTTGCTAGAGACTTGTGGCCGTCTATTATCCCTGTACACTGCTTGAGCAAGGCTACATTTTATCAACCTTACAGATCATTTACTAGGTTCAAGACTGTGCATGTGTAATGTACAAGTAAACTCGTACTGCCACTACTCCTATTCAGTGGAGGTTTTAAACTAATTATGATAATTTCAGACATAATGGAACGACACGTTTAGTACGTGTAGCCGTGATTTGTGAAGACCGCTGAGTGGGTCTTATTCTGTATTCACCATTTGCACTTGCATATAGGACACCGTTGTTTTGATGATGAAGGTATTTAAAAATCGAATCGAATTGCTAATTTACATACGTTGCGACAAAGGTGCCGTGAACACATTATACACATTATCGTGTTTTGCTTTATTTTCTGATACAGGGACACACAAATTTTGTGCATTAACAGGTCATAACGACAAGTGCAATTTTACCGATTTTTGTAACCTATATTTTTATAGGGACTCCTCTCAGCGAGTCGTTAGCCATGATGTTGAATTTGAACAATGTTGGTTTTCAATTATAGTATTTATAGTATTTTATATGAGTTTGTATTAGTCTGATAACGTTTTCCGTAAGATGTGTGCTGTGTAAACACAAGCGTTGTGGCCATAGGTATCAACCCAATAGTATGACCAATCCTCAATTCCCTTGTTGGTTCAAAATTGTGTGTGTCCGCTACTTGTGACAACCACTTCCTTTGACCTCCTTGTCACAGTACGTCACCATCAACCAGTTTATTGTTTTCAGTGGAATGCTTTTCTAATATTCCAGAAGAGCATGCGTGAGTTGGGCGATGCTACTCAATGCTTTCCTAATGGCTGTACAATTGCACTGGTTGTCGACTAAGTGGGTTTTAGTCGCGGTTCGAGTAAAACAAACAACAGTTTTCAAGATTTTAACCCAGAACGGGAGGTAAAGGTGGGCTTAAAAGATTTTAAAAGACAGAAAACAATGGAAAGAATTAGAGCTGATTGAAGACTGATATTTTGAGAATACGAGGTAGAAGGTGGAAAAAGTCTAATATAATGTCAGTGTCCTCATAGTACCTAGCTTTATAAAGTATATAATATAATATATGTACTTACAGTATATCGAGTGGAAAATAAAATAGTGTAGGTTCCCGTAACGTTTGTTCTGTACAGAACCACAGTGTTCATAGTGTCGCATGAGCAAGCACACGTTGGTACACATAACTGGGGTAGTCGATTTGTTTACAAGCGAGGTGTATGCACACGGTGACTAAAGGTATAATTATGTTTGAACCTAGTGGTGAATGCATATTGGAAATGAATTCGGAAGAAATACATCATATAATAGTTTGTCTGTATTCGGGACTATTAAGCACTACAACGACAGACATTATAATAAGATCAAGCATTGTACTTTGAAAAATAAGATTGTCTCTATTGACATACCTAACATATTCATATTTTTCTTTATGGGGAGACTTTAAAACACAAAGATAATACTTCCTCATTGTCTATATACCTTTTCGTTCGCTTTTATCTTTTTGCTGTTATTAGAAGGATGTAGAAGGTTTGATTTTAAACCAGTTGAAACCGATTGTAGAAGACTTGACCAAGTCATCTGCATTTGTATGTATGTGCATGTGTGGGTTCAAAGTAAGTATGCGTAGCATAGCTACTTTGTCAGTTCGAATTCGTGTCTGTGTCACAACAGAGACGTATATACTGTAACGTTGGACGACCGGTTGGTAGCTAAGAGAACACAGAACGATCTGTTATACAATATCTACGAGTTTACTTACAATACATATTAAAGAAAGAAAAAAAACATAAGTATGTACACGCACTCACAAACATACATTCATACATTCAAAACTAAATGTCATTACTCCAGTTGGTGGAGTTTCAGTTGCAGCTTGTATATCAATAGTTCCAATGTCCATGTGGGCAATTTTTTATGGGATATCCTTCTAATATCAACCATCCCTTGAACTATGATTGTATGTGGCTTCCCTTTGCCAGCAGTTTGAATATCTATATATGCCTAAGGGGTGTTGTCCAAACAAGGTGTTCACTACTTATACTCTAAACAATAGGTATGGGATTCATCCTAATTTAGTAGGGTCTCCAGTCAGGTTAGTGGTCAAGGCTCACCGGACTGACTCTACCTAACCTTATTGTTCTTATGTAATGGTGTGATAATCATCCTGTCAGTTGAGAGAGGACTATGCCATCTGTTGGAATTAGATATATAGGTCAAGTGTTATTTCAAAGGTAGAGTCCATTTCATGATATATAAACCTGTATTTTCACCTGTGGTTTCATGTACACATGATCACAAGTAGTGATTTTTTATACCAATTAAAAAACATATATTTCAAAAATTTCAAAGACAATGAAGCACCCTCCTTAGCATCACTTGTTCTGAAGAATAATAACCAATGTTAGCATAACAGCCTAGCATACATATCCTTTTCATTACTTGTACATATGTAAGCGTACAAATTCACAATGAAAAAGGCAAACAGTTAAATCATAACTCACATTTGTGACAAAATAAATCAATAATTAATTGCCAAAATGCTCGTCTAAACTACATGCACATGACACAAGCATCAACATTTTATTTGAAAAACCTACATTTTTACCATTTTTTAACATAATTTGTTAACACTCGCTCCGCTCGGCCATCATAAAATATAAATACATGTACTCGTTATAAAACATAACCTGGAATGAACGGCAAACTATTTTACGCCTCACTCGATCTGTTTGACAAAGGAAATAATGTCCGAAAAATTCTTGCTTTCTACGCTCGGCAGTGCTTGAACTATTTTGGTATTACATCCTCAGAAAAAAAAGTTTCGTCTCACTCCGCTCGGCGGGGTAATCATAATTGTCACAACTTCAGAAATACTGAATTCTATATATTTTTTAATGCCAGAATGTAGCATACATGTACAACCGACATGATTATTTCAATTTCTTAGTTCTAGATAAGTGCAAAAATTTGTCTCTTTTTTTCTGAGTTTAACATTTTGGGCAACACAACATTTTAATTCCCCCCCCCC
>NW_018408080.1:683848-708416 GCF_002113885.1 Mizuhopecten yessoensis
CCCCCCTGGATTCTCCCGTCCCCCTCCCCACCCTAGTGCAATGTCTGAAATACACAAATGCTACTGATATGGGTCACAACACACATACAAAAAAGGTGTAACGAACACCTGTGGTTCAATCTAGCTGCGATAACGTCGCTTTCTGACGACGACAGAATTGTTTTATATATTGCGTCGTCCGGGGTAGAGGAGGCCCGAGGTTCAATTACACCTGGGTTCGTTACAAATGTCTGAAATACACATATGCTATACTGATAAGGGTCACAGCACACATATATCAGCATAGCATATGGTTTATTTCAGACATTTGTAACGAATTGATCCCCTGTGGTTCAATGTGGGAAGTCGAGGGGGATTCGAGATTCATTTATAAATGATAAGGCGGCAGGCCAATTGCTGGAAGTTTGTAATGTGTTAAGGAAACTACATTGCCATACTTTTTAAATTCACAGAATGTATTTAGACGTGTTGAAAAAAGTTTCTTTTAACAAGCTATTTCATCAGTTTTGTCTCTTCTATTTAATTAAAAACAACGAAACTTACAACAAATGACAAACATCAAGCATTCCATTAAGTCCCCTTTACATGAACAATGTCTTTTAGCTTCAACATTATTATTTCTAATATTTGTATCTACATGTAATGAAGGCGTTAATTGCCCTTATTTTTAGCTCACCTGGGCCATACCGCAGCGTACGTCGTCCGTCGTCCGTCTTCCGTCCGTCGTCCGTCCGTCAACTTTCCTTTAAAACGCTACTATAGAAGTAAAATAGAGGTAAAACCTTTAAAATCCATCTTCTTACCGTAGGGATTTTGTCCAATTGCATCTACATATAACCCCTGACTAACCATGTAATACATGTACGCTTCCAGTGACATCATTCTATTCTAACTTCAATTTTGCTAACATTTCCATGTGAGCGATACAGGCCCTCTGGGCCTCTTGTTTGTAAACAAATGATGCATGGTTATAAATGATAAATGCATACTTGCCAACCTTTTTCATGGGGGAGAAGCCGTGTGTGCAAAATCAAATATTACAAAACATGAATAATTATAAAAGATGTGTATATGCTGCATAGGTAAAAAAAAACACAACACTTTAGAGTGTCAATCGTCTTTTTAGTTGTTCTTCCTGATGAAAATCATTGGGTATCAGAATAGTTAAGTAAGTTTACTGGCTGAAAATGGTCAATTCTAGCACGGACTTAGATAGCAATCTAATTCCGTGGTCTGACCTATGAGTCGAAAGTCGAAAGGTGTTAAGGGAACGTAACTCACGAGATCTGGAAAAATAAGCTATATGTAGATATGATTCGTCATTTTACCAAGGAATTAGACTAGACCTAGGTCCATGAGTAATTTTCAAATGTTTCACTTTTCGAAACGTGTGAAATAATCAGTTCTTAAATATGAAAATGAAAAATTGATTAACTGAGTACATATAACGTTTTAGTGAATTTTCAACCGAATGTATAATCCATTCAGATATGTGGTCACAAACACTAGCTATAGACCATTGATATACCTAGTCACAAAAACTACCTATAGATCATTGATATATTTGGTCACAAACTCTAATCGTACTATAAACCACTGAGATACCTGGTCACAATCACTAATTATAGTTCACTGAGTTACATGTACCTAGTCACGAACAGTAACAGACGCACTACCTATGGACAACTGAGATACCTGATCACAAAAAATATAGTTCACTGAGATACCTTGACACAAAAACTTACTATAGACCACTGAGATACCTGGTTACAAACTCAAACTATAGACCACTGAGATACCTGTTTATAAACACTTATCATAGGCCATTGATATACCTGGTCACAAACACCTACATTAGACTATTTACGCAACACTTCCTCAGAGATCAAGTCCAGTCAAGATAAAACAAATATTAAATATCACGTTTGTGAAGTGTTTACATATTTCAGTTGTCGGTTTGTAAACAACTTCAAGGACGCGAACTGCTTTTACATGGTATTAGCATTCATAGCCTTACGCATCGGGATATAATTTACAAAATTATGTAAAATGTAGTAGGGCAGGTTTGGACTAAATTGTATTGTAGGTCGTTTAAAAACCTTGCAGCTGTGAACACGTCAGATTTGTTTTCAAATGCTGAAATCTTTATTATTAATTTGTCTTGAGCAAATCTAAGTAATTTCATAACTTGCGCACCCTTAAAAGCTTTTAACGTTTTGATGTATTGGTTTTGTGCATACAATTAAGTGTGTTATAGTCATATGAATAACATATCTTCTGATGTCGATTACTTTTTAGATTAGTTTTAGAGATATAGTTTGAAGACGCTTCACGATCAGTAGATTTCTTTACACACGTGTTCCACGACACCGGTCGTATAAATTCAATTATAACTCGGTCAATCTTTCAAATATCTGGCTCAGGTTTGGTACAAATAGGTGTAACATAGTCATATGAATAACACACATGGGCTCGGTTCGGGATACTTTCGGTTAGTAATAAATCTATACACACCAGTAAATAACAGCTTTTTATCCGGTGTTTATACACATTCTAAAACCTTATAAAAATTGAGGGTAGAAAAAAACCCTCCGGTACCGAGGTTTTTTAGCTCACCTGGCGCCCGTCGTCCGTCGACCGTCGTCCGTCAGTCACTTTTCTTCTTTTGAAAGACTTCTCCTGAAGAACTGGAGGACCTAGGGTCATGATATTTGGCCTGTAGGTACTGGGATGGAGTGCTATAAAATTGCCTCATTAAAATGACCTTGACCTACCTTCAAGGTCACAGGGGTCAAATGTGTTAAAAACAATATCCTAAGAACCTTTTGGACCAGAGTTATGATACTTGAGTATGTTATGAAGACCAGCAGTGCTATTTTTTTATTAATAACAGTAATGAGGTCAAAAATCAACTTTAAGTGCTAGTCGGGGGTTAAACGTAAACATGGGTTAAACGCTTAAACAATCTTCTCCTCAAGTTCAATAAGGCACGGGGTCATGATATTTGGCCAGTAGGTACCTGGGATTGAGTGCTATGAAGATTCCTCATTAAAATGGCATTGACCTACTTTCTAGGTCACATGGGGTCAAATATGTTAAACACTTCAAACAACAATATCCTAAGAACCATTTGGTCTAGTGTCATGCTACTTGGGTATGTTATGAAGACCAGCAGTGCTATTTTTTATTTATAACAGTAATGAGGTCAAAGGTCAACTTTAAGTGCTAGTCGGGGGTTAAACGTAATCATGGGTTAAACGCTTCAACTCTTCTTCTCAAATTCCCTAAGGCTCAGGGTCATACTATTTGACCAGTAGGTACCTAGGATGGAGTGCTATAAACTTTCCTCATTAAAATGACCTTGACCTACTTTCTAGGTCACAGGGGTCAAATATGTTAAACACTTCAAACAACAATATTGTAACGTTTTGTATTATCCCCAACGTGTTACTTTCTGTAACAATTCCGCCGCTGCCACCAGTTCAAATTAATTGAACAACACAATAAGTACATTAATATTTACACTTTATTTACAACACAAGTATTTTAATCCATCATATGATATACAAATGTTCACCATTGTGAACTCAATCTCCTCACTCTAAGCTAATCCACGGCAAGACTACACAGACCTAAGACTACAACTAAAACGACTATTCTTATTAACTTCCTACTTCTCCAACTTTCTAACTCTCCTCTCTGTTTCTAGACCTCTAAACTCGGTCTCCCTAACACAACCTTTTCTCTATTCCAACTATTCAACTCCACTCCTCTGTTCCAACTCACTAACTCTACTCCTCTATTCCAACTCCCCCAATCTACTCTGCTACTCCCAAACTTGACTACCTTATTATCTGTCCCCTTAGCAAAATCCTGCTACATTAAAATTGTTGATAAGTTATCAAAATACTGCTAAATATGACCCCTACACGACAAGGTTAAACTGGCCATAAATCCTGCTAACTTTGACCCCCTGGTCAGCATCAGCCGGCTGCGGAGGCACAGACACTACGTCACATACTAGACTTCCCCCCCCTAGACTACAGACGGTCACACTAATGTACAGATCCTAAACTATATCACAAGCACAATTATCTACGGCTACTTAGCTACTATCTTCAAATAAAACTTTGACACTGACCACGAGCCAAGGCTAATAAATGCATAGCTAATCATCTGTACACTTTGAACAATTAAACGGCTACTAAATTTGTAACAATATCCTAAGAACCATTTGGTCTAGTGTCATGATACTTGGGTATGTTATGAAGACCAGCGGTGCTATTTTTTATTTATAACAGTAATGAGGTCAAAGGTCAACTTTAAGTGCTAGTCGGGGGTTAAACGTAATCATGGGTTAAACGCTTTAACAATCTTCTTCTCAAATTCCCTAAGGCTCAGGGTCATACTATTTGACCAGTAGGTACCTGGGATGGAGTGCTATAAACTTTCCTCATTAGAATAACCTTGACCTACTTTAAAGGTAACAGGGTTCAAATATGTTAAAAACTTCAAACAACAATATCATAAGAACCATTTAGACTAGAGTCATGATACTTGAGTATGTTATGTAGACTAGCAGTGCACATCTTTTTTTTTATTACAGTAATGAGGTCAAATGCCAAGTTTAAGTGCTAGTCGGGGGTCAATCGTAAACATGGGTTAAAAGCTTTAACAATCTTCTTCTCAAGTTCCATAAGGTCCAGGGTCATGATATTTGGCCAGTAGGTACCTGAGATGGTGTGCTATAAAGTTCCCTCTTTAAAATGACCTTGACCTATTTTCAAGGTCACAGGTGTCAAATATGTTAAAAACTTCAAACAACGATATCATAAGAAGCATTTGGTCTAGTCTTGATACATGTACCTTGGTATGTTATGAAGACCAGCTGTGAATCTTTTTCTTAATTACAGTAATTAGGTCAAATGTCAACTTTAAGTGTAAGCCGGAGTCAAAGGTCAACTGAGGTTAAACGCTTTAAAATTAAAATTTGAGATTTCAAACATCAATATCTTTAGAAGTGTTTAAGAGATGTTAAAATGTCTTATGTAATAGTTACCAAACTTGGTGTGAAGTTACCTATATGTCAGCATCATGTAACAAAAGAAACAGGTGAGCGATACAGGCCCTCTGTGCCTCTTGTTTTATACCCTCAATTTTGATAAGGTTTTAGAATGTGTATAAACACCGGATTCGATAAAAAGTGTTATTTACTGGTGTGTATAGGTTTATTACTAACCGAAAGTATCCTGAAACCGAGCCCCTGTAGAATAACATCTTCTGATGTCGCTTACTTTATAGGTTAATTTTTGTGGTAATATCTGAAGACGCTTCACAAACTCTAGAGTTATCTACTCATGTATGTGTGCCACGCCGACGATCGTAAAAATTCAATTCATCAGAACTCGGTAACATTTTCAAACATCTAGCTGAAATTTGGAATATATACCAATAACAGTCTTATGAATAACATGTCTTCTTATGTCGCTTATTTAAGTAAGCATTTGTTTGATAAAGATAGTGTGTGGCGATGCTTTCATAACTGTACAGGTTAGTACACACACGTGCCTCGCCGCCGATCGTAAAATTCAATTCATCATAACTCGGTCAATTTTTCAAATATAAAATTGAAATTTGGTATAAAGGTGTATTATAGTCGTATTAACAACATATCTTCTGATGTCATTTACTTTATGCGGCATTTTTAAAGATTTTGTCTGGCGACGCTTATTGTCACTTGAAGAAGCTTGTTGTAAGTTGAAGACGCTTTTAAGGAGGACCCAAACTTGGGAGTTTCAGGTCAGCATCTCAGGAAATCACATTGTATGGCAATGCAAGCCTAAAATCAACTGTTTCATATTGTTTGTACAGTAATAGCTTCTAGCCAGGTAGTCTCGTTCAACCAGGCGCTTGATCACTTGTAATTCAAGAGTCTGGTCAACCACCATACTTTAGAATTACCATCACCAGAGGGTAGTGCTTTTACTTTCGTTTCCGGACGTTATTAAAGAATGAGGAAATCAATGAAAATAACTTAACTGTACATGCATTCCTGAAGTATCCGTGTATTCACTATCATCGATTAATATTTAAGGAAATGTCAATTCTCCAGAATAATGCCACTCCAGAATATATTTCCACTGAATAAATCATAACTGAGCACTTAAAGCCAGCAAGGCTGACTGAGGTTGAACAAAAGTATGCAAAGCAAGTGAGATGTTACCTGTACCCCATTCAAAACACTACAGGTTCTCACTCTGGCTTGACTTGTATCAATATCCTTGTTAGCTTCATGAATTATTGTACAATACCCAATGAAAATAGACTACATACAATCATTATTGAGATTTGAATCATGTTCTTACATTTGTCTCGATAATAGTGAAATACAGGTATATTTTTTCATAAATTAAAATATTCAATACAATTTTGTGAAACTCAAATTCTGACTTTAAAAGTTGAAAAAAAAGTAGTGTCTACCTTTGACCAATGAAATATTTTTATATTTTATTTTATGATGTCACAAAACGATAGCACTGGGTTTGACCAGACTCTGTTCGGCATAACTATAAATTTTTTGGAGAAATCTTATCTTAGAGATTTAGGATATATACATGTATATTATAATTTTGAAATATTTCAACATCAACAAAATTAATATTAAAGAACATGCTATCATTTCACCATTTTGATAACTAAATACTGGTATATGATATATCTAAAATTGAATATATTGTATGAAGGTTCCTATTATGGGAATTTAAGGCGTTTCCCCTGTCAACTACAAGTAAATGTAGAGATTCAACTGGGGAGAACCGTAATAACTTGTCATAATTAACCTTATGTACAGATTTGAATTGCATGTACCTATGGTGGCTGATATATGACATTTCGTCTTTTCGCTTTGTCGCCCGCGAAATAACGCCAAGCGAAATAACGAAATAACGAAATAACGCCAAAGCGCCAAAGCTAAATAACGAAATAACGCCAAAGCGCCAAAGTGCCAAAGCGAAATAACGAAATAACGCCAAACCGAAGTGAAAATAACGCCAAAGCGAAGAGATAAAATGGCGTCTTTTCTCCCTCCTTTTGGCGTTATTTCGTTATTTAGCTTTGGCTCTTTGGCGCTTTGGCGTTATTTCGTCTTTTCGCTTTGTTGCCTTCCGGTTCTGAATATTAAAGAAACGCTTTCTCCGTGATTATGATTCCCCAATGATTTTGCTAGTGAAATGGAAATTAAAATGAACAAAGGTGACTTTTTTTTCATTATTTCAGGAAACATTTTACAGCAACAATGATTAATGTGTTTATCATTGTTAAATTAAAGAAAACAAATAAATTCTTGTGTCCTTCTGTTTGTCCATCCGCCTGTCTGTCTTCTGTAGGTATGCTGTATGTATTCCAACCAACAGAATATACTATTGTTATTGGCTGAACAATAAGAAGCATGGACGTGATTACACGTATATGTTTACTATATAGAATAGGAGGTTGTTTATACGATGAATTTCGTCGATAAAATAGTTTTGATTTGTTCTGTTTTATGTTATTTTTCCGATAAAGATATAATGTCATTACTTTCTGCATAGTTATACCCGTGTGTTATGTATTTATTTTAGGAGAGGGCGCCGGTATAACTGGGGATTTTTTTTTAGAAATTAAGCCGGTGAGAAACGCGCGTATTAGGACGAGAAAAAAATTAGCTACATTGTTTTACAGTTTTCCTACGTAATATCTTTATGAAAGATAGCAANGAATGATAGCATTCTACATATATATAAATGACATTGTCACGATTGAGTCTCACGCATCCATAACCGGAAAAAGCCGGGGGGGGGCGTCACAGGTGTATGCGATGTCTATATGAGAGTCAAGTACCGAGTTTTCTTTTTGTAAAATTTGTAAAATGTTATCATGTTTTGACACATAAATATATTTAAACTTTATACAACTATAATAGCGGTAGCACTCGTTTTAGCATGGAGTCGGCTGCTGGATAACGGAGCTACTAGGTAGTGAAGCGGACGTAAAACAAACAATTGAAATCGGACCAATAGTGCGTGACTCGATTGACGCAGACAAGCTCCGCCCAACAGGCAATGCCCAACCAATTGTCGGTTTGCATCAACGAGGAGAATGATGAGGGAATTTGAGTCTGTTTGAGTTTCATTTCCTGAATTCCGGAACCTAAACCCAAAGAATGATATTATTTGCTGCATTAAACTCTATGTCTCCGACAATTGTTCTCCCGATATCGCACAGGTGACGCTTTCTTGCTGTTGTGATACTCTGCAAAGAACATTTATTGTACAGTCTAGATTAGCCTTCCGTGATTCCGGCTGCTAGTCGTTTTTACTTAATTTAAGCCGTAAACTGTTCTCAATTTCTGAAGGGTTAGAACTAGGTCTACTTTAATGATATGAAAATAATCTTTAATTGAGTTTACGTACTTAGAGAATTTAAAAGTCAGGTATCTCAAGGAAGAGTAACCATATTTTTATGGTAGCTCCGGGTTCGAGTCCCGGTCCGAATTTGTTTCACCTGCTACAGTTTACTGTCGAACTTGAGGGTCATGCTATATTCTTTAAATAATAAAACTCAAAAGTATTGTAGTTAAGAAACTGTTATAACAAACCTGAAAATTTCTCCACGCCCTATGACGTAGCCTTTTTCGAAGCCACTGACTGAATGTTAACAAGAAATTCCTTTATGTAGTTTTCCGCGAATATCTGAAATAAAGGATTTCAAATTAGGGATGTAGACCTATCGAATTCAAAGCCGTAGGATTTAACTGGGCAAGTATTTCGCAATCTGCCATTTCTTTTCTTTTTTTGTTGAGTATTGGGAATTCACGGGTACGTATTTTTCTTTTTTAAATTAAATGTGTTATGACCCAAAAACCTTTGGTATATATTTTAAAAATATGTTAGGGAATATTTAAAAAAATATATAAGAACATTTTTTTTATATTTCCTGAACGAATTGATAGGATGCATTTAAAAGTTAGTTATGGTATATGACATCATAAGTTTGCGTTATTTTTATTTCTTTTTTTTATAGGACGTACATTGTACTTGAAAAAGCTCCTTTTGATTTTTTGTTATTAAATAATCACCTTTGTTGGTTTTTATTTCGTAAAAAACATTGTCCCTTGTTCGCCTATTGGCTATGTATTTGTCTCCCATTCTGTTCATTTTATCTTTATTTTGTATTTTCTCTTTTCCTTTACAGTATTTTGCATTATTATCTTTTTTAAGTTAAACTATGTTTTTGTAAGTATTTTTGCAATATTTTGGGAGTACTTTCGTTTTACGTTTTTTAGCTTTGGCCTTATTTCGTCTTTTAGCTTTGGCGTTTTTTCGTTATTTAGCTTTGGCGTTATTTCGTTATTTAGCTTTGGCGTTGTTTCGTCTTTTCGCTCTGGCGTTATTTCGTATTTTCGCTCTGGGTTTATTTCGTTTTTTAGATTTGGCGTTATTTCGTCTTCTAGCTTTGGCGTTATTTCGACTTTTAGCTTTGGTGTTATTTCGTCTTTTCGCTCTGGCGTTGTTTCGTCTTTTCGCTCTGGCGTTGTTTCGTCTTTTAGCTTTGGCGGTATTTCGTCTTTTAGCTTTGGCGGTATTTCGTCTTTTAGCTTTGGCGGTATTTCGGCTTTTCGCTTTGGCGTTATTTAGTTATTTAGCTTTGGCGTAATTTCGTCTTTTCGCTCTTGCGTTATTTCGTTATTTAGCTGTGGCGTTATTTCGCCTTTTAGCTTTGGTGTTATTTCGTCTTTTCGCTCTGGCGTTATTTCGTCTTCTAGCTTTGGCGTTATTTAGTTATTTAGCTTTGGCGTTGTTTCGTCTTTTCGCTCTGGCGTTGTTTCGTCTTTTCGCTCTGGCGTTATTTCGTTATTTAGCTTTGGGGCTTTGGCGTTATTTCGTCTTTTCGCTCTGGTTTTATTTCGTTATTTAGCTTTGGCGTTATTTCGTCTTTTCGCTTTGGCGTTATTTCGTTATTTAGCTTTGGCGTTATTTCGTTTTTTCGCTCTGGCGTTATTTCGTTATTTAGCTTTGGCGTTATTTCGTTATTTAGCTTTGGCGTTATTTCGTCTTTTCGCTCTGGCGTTATTTCGTCTTTTCGCTTTGGCGTTATTTCGTCTTTTCGCTTTGGCGGTTTTTCGTTATTTAGCTTTGGCGTTATTTCGTCTTTTAGCTTTGGCGTTATTTCGTTATTTGGCTGTGGCGGTATTTCGTCTTTTCCCTTTGGCGTTATTTCGTCTTTTCGTTATTACGACTTTTCGTTATTTTACTTTTCGTCTTTTCTTCTTTCAGCTTTGGCATTACTTCGTCTTTTCGCTTTGTCTATGTTTCGTCTCTTCGTTACTTTGTCTTTTCGTTTTGCTTTGAGCTTGCTGTCGAATCCCTATTTATCTATTACAGTTTTTTTTTTATTATTGTTGTTGTAATAATAATTACACCGCTTTATTACGTAGTCGGTCTCAAAGTGATTCACAAATTATTATCCGTTATTATAGGGCCTTTGCAAACAGCCAATATCTATTTCAACTCCATTGGGGCATACAGCAGGGGATATGATGACATTCAAGAATCAACATGGAAACACTAACATTCAGCACAGAAAACTCCTTCCAATATAAAGATGACATTCCTTCACCTTGCGCATGCGCATCACAAACCGGAACGCGAAAACCCGCCAAAGCGCCAAAGCGAAATAACGCCAAAGCGGAGGTAATGCACGTAGAGCGCTACCTATATATAGACTTAAACATATCAATCAAATACAACGGTTCTAAAGCAATTCCAAACATGTTTTCTGTTATCTATTCAGATAACTTGAATTAATCAATCAGCATATTTTTTTTTGTCGGATATATGTCTATTTTCTTATTTATTTTTTAAATTCCGCTACAATTCTTCTTCATTTCATCTCATTGGTCATATTCAGCTATGATTAATTAATCATTTAATTTAATAAACTAAGTATTCGTAAACAGATTAATCAGTTTGGTATGTATAAAAAAGATATGTTCTTGTTTGTTTTGAATACAAACAGGAATTTAAAATTGAATTTGCGAGCTTTCGAAAACATCTGTTTCCTTTGTCAACGTATCTTCTAATCTATCAGTAACATACACTATGCCTATTTGAAAACCACATCAAATACCTAACATGAAAAATAGTTTTGCCTTATTTAAACTGTAGTTCAGCACATCGCTCAATTCAGTAAAATTCTCTAAAAAAACAACGCGATATAATAGATAACGTTCTGGTTTAAACTAAAACGATAATGTATATTTATCGCATAAGTTCAATTTAAACATTATTCTATTCAATAATTACTGACATTGTAGTCTAGTGGTAGGGCGCCGGGCTCGTGACCGAACGGTTGTGGGTTCGAGTCACGGAACGGTACTGTGTTGTATATTTGAACAAGATACTTTACTCCGATTGTTCCAGTCTACTCTGCTGTAAATGAGTACGTGTTTGGGCAATGCAAAAAATATTGAATGTTAGCTG
Source organism: Mizuhopecten yessoensis (assembly GCF_002113885.1). NCBI lineage: Eukaryota > Metazoa > Mollusca > Bivalvia > Pectinida > Pectinidae > Mizuhopecten > Mizuhopecten yessoensis. The sequence continues at coordinate 695,368 of NW_018408080.1, forward strand.
TGAGCGCCAAAATGGCAATACCTGCTGTATGCCCCAATGGAGTTGAAATAGATATTGGCTGTTTGCAAAGGCCCTATAATAACGGATAATAATTTGTGAATCACTTTGAGACCGACTACGTGATAAAGCGGTGTAATTATTATTACAACAACAATAATATAAAAAAAAACTGTAATAGATAAAAAGGGATTTGACAGCAAGCTCAAAGCAAAACGAAAAGACAAGGGAACGAAGAGACGAAACATAGACAAAGCGAAAAGACGAAGTAATGCCAAAGCTGAAAGAAGAAAAGACGAAAAGTAAAATAACGAAAAGTCGTAATAACGAAAAGACGAAATAACGCCAAAGCGAAAAGACGAAATAACGCCAAAGCTAAATAACGAAATAACGCCAAAGCTAAATAACGAAATAACGCCAAAGCGAAAAGACGAAATAACGCCAAAGCTAAATAACGAAATAACGCCAAAGCGAAAAGACGAAATAACGCAAAAGCGAAAAGACGAAATAACGCCAGAGCGAAAAGACGAAATAACGCCAAAGCTAAATAACGAAAAAACACCAAAGCTAAAAGGCGAAATAACGCCACAGCTAAATAACGAAATAACGCCAAAGCTAAATAACGAAATAACGCCAAAGCTAAAAGACGAAATAACGCCAAAGCTAAATAACGAAATAACGCCAAAGCTAAATAACGAAATAACGCCAAAGCGAAAAGACGAAATAACGCCAAAGCTAAATAACGAAATAACGCCAAAGCTAAATAACGAAATAACGCCAAAGCGAAAAGACGAAATAACGCCAAAGCTAAATAACGAAATAACGCCAAAGCTAAATAACGAAATAACGCCAAAGCGAAAAGACGAAATAACGCCAAAGCTAAATAACGAAATAACGCCAAAGCTAAATAACGAAATAACGCCAAAGCGAAAAGACGAAATAACGCCAAAGCTAAATAACGAAATAACGCCAAAGCTAAATAACGAAATAACGCCAAAGCGAAAAGACGAAATAACGCCAAAGCTAAATAACGAAATAACGCCAAAGCTAAATAACGAAATAACGCCAAAGCGAAAAGACGAAATAACGCCAAAGCTAAATAACGAAATAACGCCAAAGCTAAATAACGAAATAACGCCAAAGCGAAAAGACGAAATAACGCCAAAGCTAAATAACGAAATAACGCCAAAGCTAAATAACGAAATAACGCCAAAGCGAAAAGACGAAATAACGCCAAAGCTAAATAACGAAATAACGCCAAAGCTAAATAACGAAATAACGCCAAAGCGAAAAGACGAAATAACGCCAAAGCTAAATAACGAAATAACGCCAAAGCTAAATAACGAAATAACGCCAAAGCGAAAAGACGAAATAACGCCAAAGCTAAATAACGAAATAACGCCAAAGCTAAATAACGAAATAACGCCAAAGCGAAAAGACGAAATAACGCCAAAGCTAAATAACGAAATAACGCCAAAGCTAAATAACGAAATAACGCCAAAGCGAAAAGACGAAATAACGCCAAAGCTAAATAACGAAATAACGCCAAAGCTAAATAACGAAATAACGCCAAAGCGAAAAGACGAAATAACGCCAAAGCTAAATAACGAAATAACGCCAAAGCTAAATAACGAAATAACGCCAAAGCGAAAAGACGAAATAACGCCAAAGCTAAATAACGAAATAACGCCAAAGCTAAATAACGAAATAACGCCAAAGCGAAAAGACGAAATAACGCCAAAGCTAAATAACGAAATAACGCCAAAGCTAAATAACGAAATAACGCCAAAGCGAAAAGACGAAATAACGCCAAAGCTAAATAACGAAATAACGCCAAAGCTAAATAACGAAATAACGCCAAAAGGAAGGAGAAAAGACGCCATTTTATCACTTCGCTTTGGCGTTATTTTCACTTCGGTTTGGCGTTATTTCGTTATTTCGCTTTGGCACTTTGGCGTTATTTCGTTATTTAGCTTTGGCGCTTTGGCGTTATTTCGTCTTTTCGCTTTGGCGCTTTGGCGTTATTTCGTTATTTCGTTATTTCGCTTGGCGTTATTTCGCGGTCGACAGAGCGAAAAGACGAAATGTCATATATCAGCCACCATATGTACCAGTATATGTATGCAATCTTATTTTGACAATTATATTGCAGAATCATAATTGATATTAATGGAAAATTAAGGATTTTTTTTTATTTTATTAGTATATATCTTGGAATGCAAAAAAACTCATAATCATTTTTTAGGAAAGATTAATACACTCGTACTAACTGTGATTGCTCCTAGGGTCCTGTCACTCCAGCGTTGTGACTTTATAATATTGCAAAGGTTGAAATCAGTGTTCTATAATGAAAAACACCTACTGGCAATCCATAGACAACTACCAAAGTTTTCCGCAGGTCTGTTACCACCCAGGAATACAATCATGCTAACCCCCTCAAGGGATCATACATGGCAGAGATATACAACATAATAATTAGTGAACTAAAGTTTGAAGGTTGTTTCGAAAAAACAAATATAAGCCCAACTTATGTTTCAAAGTAAATATTGACATTTTTTGCTAGTCTGTTAATGAGTTAATTTTGATTGAATGACATCACGGGCAAACTCAATAATCTGTTGACCCTTCGGAAGTATGAACAATTACAAATATGGAATTTAATCAACACGGCGTTATCATTACGTTCATGATTACGGCAAATATTAAGACTAAGATTACCTTTATTTCTAAATCTGTAAAAAGTCAACACCTATATTAGTGGTTATTAAAGAGTATGAAACAATTTGTATAAACAATCTTCCTGACAACCAACTTACGAAACGTGAAACATTACTCCTTTGAAGAGGGCTCAAATGTCTGATCTCCCCACCAATTACAGGTATTCGTAGAAAATTAAGAGCAGGCACGCATTATCAGATGACACATCATGTTTAGTTGGTACTTCAGCCTATCTGAGCATATGACTGTCACAGTTATCTCCCCTATAACTTTTTCTATCTCAGAAGTTATTATCATATTTGGTTAGGACAGATTTACCTCAAAGTTTTTTTAATATAAATTTGTGCTATATTTTAGATATGTTCACTACAATATTGATGAAATGTCCAATAGTTGGTGATGTTTCCTGTAGATAGTTATCAATGCTATTGAATTTCCGAAGCTCAGAGGATAATGGTGACCACAATGGCAGTATTTGTCACGGCATTGGATCTGGAATTTTTGTAGTTAATCGTCATCGGCTGTATAGTTTTCATTGTGGATTATCATTATTTAGCCGATTGCTGTAATCAGTATTCACTAGTTTTCGCAAATTAAAATATCTTTGTATATACGGATAGCTGGAATGAGTGATCCTTCAGAAGAGGAGACGGTGAAGGAATGTGTTTGGAAGGTGGTTAAATTCGTGACTGAAAAATTATAAAAGTGCCACTACGCAGTAAAGATATTGACATTGCTCATAGATTAGGAAAACTCTCCAAAGACAAACCGGGAACATTGTTAGTGAAACTGCCCCTCAGACGAAAACAAACAGAAGATCATGAAGGACAGGAGGAAGCTTAAATATTCCGGTAGTACCATTGCTTAGGATCTCTCAGGACTCAATCCGCAAAGACTTAAGTAAGCTTTCAGATTAAGCTGTGTGAAATCTCATTTAGCATTGACTGTAAACTGTAATGACAATAAAAGAAAACTTTGTTTTGATACCCCACTGCAGAAGTAATATTTTAAAGACGATGCAAAATATTAAACTTTCATGAACTGTGTAAAGATCGGTACTGAATTTTCCGGCTTTCCTCCACCACCAAAAGCTGACACGTCCTTAAATGACCATAGCTGTTGGTGGGACGTAAAACACGAACAAACAAAACCGAACCAAACCAAAGCCTTTTACCGATCGACGTATACATGTAGTTGACGTATATTTGAGATGATATATATTATGCGTATTCTTTTTTTTAACCTGGAAATCCTATTTATTCGATGTTTATACCATAATGCTTTCTAGATTAGCTTTTGCTGTATAAATTCGGTTTTGAGAGATGGCCCCCAAGTATTATCGGACGTTTCTGCTTTTAGAAGCAAGCATGCTATAGCAGCTAGCTTTTCAGACTGTTTTCCGGGTGTTTCTATTCTCACTTTGAGATTACCTCTTTTTTCATGATGTAATTTAGTAAGAATTGTACACTCAAGGCCATGCCAAGTAACATAAAACTACAAAATGGTATAAATCTTATTATATATATATTTTAATTATGAGATTAACAAACAAATGCTGTGTGTAAGTTAAAGCATTATGGTAATTGATCATAATCTTTGTATTGGCTGAAACGTCAACATGTGTTTTCTCTTCCTTGGTTCTTTTTGTTTCTCAATACCCTAACAATGCATACCAGAGTAATGAACCCTATCATCCAAGTTGTTGTTGATCCATATCAAATATCTCCCTTCTGTTTTCTGTTCTATTGTCCCCTAATGTATGCAAAACACTCCTAAGAGTGTTTCATTTTTAGTGCAATCCGTTCATCCAACAGTCCTACCGGAATCCAATCCTTATGATATCTCGTTTTCCATTGGCAAGACAATTTCCATTACCGAAAGAGAACATGTTTCTTTACATTACAGTACCAAGTAAAAGTGCTATAGAATCTTAACATATAAAATCAGCATCACAAAGAACACATACAATGTACAACAAATAAAGTAATTGGTTCAAACATTTGTTCAAGTGACAATAATATTTGTACGTACCAAAAGGATCGAGTACCGGAACATCGGTGCCCTTTTATAAGGATTTTAGTACAATGTAGCACCTTGTATGATGCGCGGTAGAAAGGGTTTTGGTCCCACATTCAAATTGCAAAATATCAGAATAGTCCGACGCACATGATAAACATCGGATATTTGAGTAATATTTGTGAATATATTTGTGTTATACTTTGTAAAAACTGCTAAAGTTTCCCTGTTTCCGAACTTTTCTTCAGATTCAATGTAGTGTGACGTTCAAGTGGTCAAGACTCTGTGTCCAAACTAAACTTCAAAATAACCTATGGTAGCGTGATTACCACGTCAATAGAATGGGTGGGTAGTACACTATCGCCTACTACCCAGATACCGACGATTAATTGCACCAATCAAACATCTGGGTTTAAAATCTATCAACTTATTAAAGAGACAAGGATAATACAGCAAAAAGGTACAAACTCGGCAATTTATTATATCGAAAAATAAAATACATGAAGTGCAGTATATCTGTAACTTGCTCACTATCTCAGAATTCTATAAAACACGTAACACCTTCTAAATCCTACAAAATTACTCACATTTAATAAACGTAATAAATTCATACACAAATCTCACATTCTCAAACAATAATCTCTTACAAATGCCACAAGTACATCCGATCGCCAAGTATTCAAATATATTCTTTTATCATAATCTAAATCGTAGAGAAATGATTAACTTCCCATGTTGACCAGGTACATGTAAGGTACAAACTCCTCAAATACAATCCCTGAAAAGTTCTACATAACAACTATCCCTTTCCTAAACATATTTGAACAATGTCTGGCATTTCTCGAAATATCCCTTAAATGTTCATAGTTTAAACATATACTCATGGACATGCATATAGCACACCTAAACTATATAACATAAAGCACAAACAAGTTTAGGAACTGAGGAAACACCTTTTTCACTCAAACAAAAACCTGAGATAACACAGCTATATACATGAACGGACAGCCGCAGACTGACTGTTTCAGCGACCGTATGTCAAAGCCTAGCAACTTGGAGTTTTTTTTCACGTGCTACTATAGCTACAGCTATAAATTGCTGAAAATTGCTGTAAATTGCTGGTAAACACCTGGAATACTCCCCAACCATTGTCAAGATAATCGTCAGCTCTAATCTATCGTGATAAACCTCAACAAAACATAAACATAACTCTGATAACTCACATACCTTTACTAATAACGATGCATTCTAATTCCCCATTTTAATTTACAATAGGAAGTACTCAAATAAAAGGACAAAACTAACCTCCTAATGAAGAGCTCCACTTCCTGCCATTTACTAACAATATGGCTGCCCCCAGTAACATGTGCTTCTGTCAACCAGTGATGTGACACCTTCACAAGTAAATCACGAGTACGTTCTATTGAATGAATCATTCCAACTGGAGAAGTTTTCCCACTCATTACATGAAGATCAATATGCATTTTAAAAGACAAAGTGCCATTTTGCCACAGTAGTGTTACTATTATTTAACGATTTCAGCATATCTCACTTATGACGTCACGCGGTCAAAGGTTACTCTGAATGTGTGATCGATAGCTCTATTCAGGTTTTTTTTGTATTGATCGCTGCACAACAGGAAGATACATGTCATGAGTAACTTAGATAAATAACTCTTTTAGGGCTAGTACATACCATAAATATGTCATATAAATACAGTTGTGGGACCGCACAACATTACTCGGTGTTTAGAAATGGTGATTCGTTGGGGTTTTTAACGACCCAAATCGACACATGAACGTCCTCTATCATCTTTTACTCTACCTTCCTACAGTTGGTAGCAAACATTTAAAAAAAAGCTAAATTCGATAAACATTTTAGTTAACATAACTCCCTCACCATCCCAACTCCCATGTACCCACTGTTTACATCAGAGGGAAAATGGGATTTATTATTCAAACTATTTGGAAACACTGATATTCTATCTAATTGTTGTTCAGGTAATATTTTAAAATGCCAGCAGGGTTCTGGAAAGATATCTGATCAAGTTGGAGTTAGTTAGCTAAAATGTTGAAAGTTACAGTGTAAAAACGAGAGTATTTTCAAATACTTTTTTGGTAATGGTATGTTTTAAAATTACATGTCCCAAGAATGTATAGAGCAATTTTACAGTAATACAGATTTTTTCCCATACCATGACATCATTAACTCTATAATGTACCGCATGAAGAAATTTGTAATATGAATATGTCTGAAAATATTTTTCAAAAGCGAAAAAGGTATAAAAAATGTGTATAAAATATTATGCTAAAATAATTGAATACCCACTGGAAGAAAGAAATGGGATGTAATTTCTTATTAAAATGAAGGAATCTTGAGACAAATCTTATACCATTCCCTTTAAAGTTACCTGAATACAAAACTGCATTAACTTCAGTTTAGAATCAATACTCATATCTTAACCACCAATTCATATCTATTAAAAATAGGCCTTGTTGACTTTCCTTTTTGTTTTCATTGTAAAACTGAAAAAAAACAATAGTCCAAGTACTATGGGAATGTAAAAAAGTACAAATACAAATGAATTCTTAGCAGATTTCGAATTTCTATGATATTTACTATTTATTAATCCCATTTGCTTAAAAATATTCTTTTATCTTTGGTCTCCATAATGGAAAAACAATGAAGATAACCTAATACTTATAATTATTAAGCTATATTTATATAGGGCTAGATGTCTGCAGACATACCTATCGATTCCAACTCTAAAAAATAATAAAGGAAAGATCTTATACTCAAAATGATAAATTGCTACAGATAAAGGTGATACTTTTCTGAATAATTTTGATATAAAGCATCTTAGGTGCTTAAAGTACAAGGTACTGTGACCAAAATTCTGACAAAAAAAAGAAGGTTTTAAAAAATTTCAAAATTAAGTGTTGTGTACGGTTTTTTGTTGTCTGGTTTATATTTGTAAATTTGAGTTGGTAACCACTCGTATCCTAACCTCAACATGTTTGTCCTGCTCTCGACCTAACAGTATTTGTGGCTGCGTATAATTAATGATAACATTGCTATTGTAACATTGTTTTTTAAGTTGCATTTTAATAACGTTTACAGCTTATTCAGTCGGTTTTTGTACCCAGTGTTAAATCTGTATTCTAGATGTTATGTAAACTGGTCACCATGTATATTATAATTCAAAATTATATAAGGAGCTAGTAGAACAAGAATAAGAGTATTTGACATGCTTGCTATATGTGTTCCGTCTGATAATGACAATGAAAGAGAAGTGTCAATATAAAATTGTATTTGTTAAAATGTCAGCACACAGTACTCAAGGGATTAGGATCTAAATAATACAACATACATAGTGTACTCAAGGGATTTGGAATCAATAAAACAACACTCATAGTGCACACAAGGAAGTATGAACCAACAACACCCACATTGTACCAGAGGAAGTAGGAAACAAAAAGAAGTAGCAAACAACAGCATAACACCATTGTGTTAGTGGCTCAGCCTGCATCGTTCAAAATACACAATTCTGCCTTACACCGTATACGTATACATGCATCAGCAGTCATTGCTACTTATTCTAATTGAATAGAGACCTGAAGAAGACAATGTATAAAACAAAAAGGAATAGTGTTAAAAATAGGTAAGGAAATATACATTGACAAGTGAAATTTCAATTTAGTTTATGCTGCTTATAAACATAAGGAGGGGTTGGAGTAAGCAAGAGAATAACACCTACTAACTTGATATATATAGTCATAAGACTCAGGGCTAGGTGAGGTCAAGCTCTACTAACTTTAACCATTTGTCAAATTCAGAAGTAAATATTCTGAGACATTGTTCCCCTTTACCACGAGCAATATATTTCTGAACTTTATAGTAATCTTTAATCGAATTGACTAAAGCTGTCACATTAAGTGACTTATGAAAACATCTTTTCGTATATATATAGTTTCATTTCATTATCAATTCTGGTATAAATTCCAGTTTGGTTGATAAAACCAAAGATCATTGATTCCTTATTTAGTGAGAAAGGAATAGTGAGAGCACTTAAAAGACTTGAAAAATTGCTCAGAATGTTTTGTACTTCCCTGCATTCCCATAAAATGGGGGTAATTGTCTACCTTTTTATGATGAAAAAAACCCACAGTGTGGGTTATATACAAGTCCAATTTTGTATTAAAAAAATCTGGTTGTTAAAAGATAATGATTCATTCTAAATTGCAACTATTGTTTTTTGTTAGCCTGAATGGAATAGCATATATTTTTCCCAAAGTTTCTTGATTATAGTCGAATATAGTCCCCAATTTTGTTTGAGCAGTTATTGATGCATTATTTCTGATAACTATATTATAGTAGTCTTGAGATCCCTTTTCCTTCTTTAAAATTATTTCAAGATGTAACGGAATAATTGGATATATCACATTTTTGTTTGGCAAATTAAGTTGTTTCAGATAATTCTTTATACTTGTTATCAAACCATGATATTATAGATAGGTAGTTATTGTACCATGTAGATCACAAAATTCCTTAAAAGACAAGAAAGAATAGTCTGTGTTGCGTTTCAACAAATCATTAATTATCATAATCCCATTCTTAAACCACTTAGGAAAAAAGAAACTGTATTCCCTACAGAAATATTTTTGTTATACCATAAAGGTGTCTTAAGTAGGGAAAAATTCCCATTTTTAAACATCTCCTCTTTTGCTCCTAATTTATACCATGCCCTAAACACATCTTTCCAAAACACATTTTTGCAATTTCTTTGAATCTTATTTAAGTACTCGTTACCTGTGTTAGCCAAGATATGAGGATTTACACAAGATTTTAAAATGCTTACCCATTTACCTTCTGATCTAAAAAAACCTTCTTATCCAACTTATTGTCAGAGCTTCAATAAAAGACATTAAATTAATCATTTCAAGCCCACCTTCTTGATAATTTTGAATAATTATGTCCCGTTTAATCTGATCAGTTTTGCTATTCCATTAAAAAATTGAAAAACAGAATTGAGCTGTTTTATACAATTTTTAAAAGGATTAGGTAAGGAAATAAACAGATGATTCATCTGAGAAATAATTAAAGATTTAATGATATTAATTCTACCAATAGGCGTGAGCAACCTTCTACTCCAGCTCTTAATAAGAGCTTTGAGTTTAACTTTTTTTTTTATCAAAGTTAATTTTAAGGTATTTTGTAAAGATCTACATGGAAATCTATCCCAAGAAGAGTAAATTTATCAACTCCCCATCTCAGATCCATAATTGGAAGGAGAACATCACTGCTGTACTTTTTACTGCCTATCCAGACAACTTCAGTTTTAGCTACATTTACTTTAAGACCAGATATTTTTGCATAAATATTAAGTTCATCAACCGCCCCTTTCAGAACCATCTTATATCAGAGAAGTGTCATCTGCATACTGAGAGTTTAAGATGGGACAGTTATTAACATTTATACCAGTTATACTCTTTTTGTTTCTTGGCGGATTGCTAATACTTCTGCACATATTAATAAATATATAGAGCGATGGAATCTCCACGATTTATTTTTAAAAAATGCTGATAAATTACCCCCTGGTTTACAGCAGAACATGAATTACAGTGTAAAACTTTGACCCAATTTCTGATATCGTATTTAAATCCAAAATATCTAAGTACTTCGTCTATGAATTTCCAAGAGACAGAATCGAACGCCTTTTAAAAATCAACCATTAATAACATTCCAGGGATATCATTTCCCTCTGTATATTGCATAATGTCATAAACCAAGCGGGTATTTTCTCCTACATAACGTCCCGTTATAAATCCTGTCTGATCAGAGTTTATACTTTTTTTTTGTAAAACTCACTTTAATCTACTTGCTATTGATCCAGAAGCAATTTTGTATACAATATTTAATAGAGAAATTGGTCTTCAATTCTTTATAAATTACTTTGATTTCTTCCCTGACGTTGTGTAATAGACAGCTGACCGTTTGAAAACCATAATTGAATGCCCTTACCGCAAAATTACCTAACTGATTCTAAAATCATTTACAAAATACCGACGTGAATCCATCTGATCCTGGGCTCTTAATACTTTTCATATTCTTCAGTGTTTCAGGTGCTGCTTTAAGTGTAATAATACCTTCCAAACTGACTGCTTCTTCAACATTTAATCTTGGAACATCAAAATCTTCTAAAAATCGAAGTGGTCGTAAAACTACTCAAACAAATAAAACACAAAAAAACGGGACTAGTGCCGCATGACATCTATACTTACTACCCAGAAGATATATTCTAAGTCCGTAACTAACCTTACTAAGCCTTGTTATATCACGGAATTTAGGGAAAGATTTGCCAACAAATAGATAATTAGACATACGCACTAAACAAAATTGCTTTTTGATATGTGTTGGTTCAAGTTATGCAATTTTTAAATGAATCCTTAGCTCTGAAAATGTAGTATTGGTTTTCTGAAAACGATTGTTAATTGGTGTGTTTTTAATAATGACTGCGGCCATTAATCAACCCTTAGAACACCGATCGTGGGTGGGTTCATGAGTACCTGTAATTATCGGTGATCAATGATAAATATGTATTAATTTGTTAACATAATTTCCATCTGGTATATTATATTGCAATCCTTTATTCCAAGACGTTCATGTACAACTTAACTGGTTATTCCAGGTGAAAAGATATAGAAAATATGCCCCATACAATATTTTTTTCAAGTAAAGGTCACAGGTCGTCATAGGTCACAGTGACATACTTCTTGCACTCTGCATTTAGCCATTCCAAGATGTCCTTGTACACCAATCTAGATTTTCGAGGTGAAATAGTTTAACAGATAGGTCCCGGACAAACATTTTCAAAAGTAAACGTAAAAGGTCAAGTTATAGGTCACAGTGACCTAATTATTGCACTCTGCACTCCGTCATCCTAAAATGTCATTGTACACTTATTCTGGCTACTCCAGGTGAAAAAGTATAGAAGATATGCTCCGGACAAACGTTTTCAAAGTTAGGTCAAACGTCAACACATAGGTCACTTTGTTCACGTACGAACAAATACCCATCAGTGATTAGGTGTTTTACGTACGACAACATACCACTCAGTGAGTAGGTGTTTCACGTACGACAACATACCACTCAGTGAGTAGGTGTTTCATGTACGACAACATACCACTCAGTGAATAGATGGTTCACGTTCGATAAAATACTCCTTCAAGGGTGGGTGATTCACGTACGACAAAATACCCATCATGGAGTAGGTGATTCAGGTAATCAAAATAACGATCATGGAGTAGTATGTGTTTCACGAACGACAAAATACCCATCATAGGTTGTTTATGTACGACACATTAACAACATAGATTAAGCGGTTCACGTTCAACAAAAACCCCATTAAGGAGTAGGTGGTTCACAAACGGCAAAATCTCCAACATGGAGTACATGTAGGTGGGTCACGTGCAAGAAAACACCCTTTATGGGGTAGGTGGTTTACAGACGACAAAATACGCATCACAGAGTAGGTGGTTCATGTACTACAAAATACCAATCATAGATGGGTTTAGGTACGACAAAATACGCACCATGGAGTTGGTGGTTCACGTACGACAAGATAAGAATCATACAGTATGTTGATCAAATACTACAAAATACCCATCTTAAAGAAGACGGTTCACGTGCGGAAAAATAACCATCATAGAGAAGGTGGTTCACGTACGATAAAATAGTCGTCATATAATAGCTAGTCCACGTACGACAAAATACGCATTATAGAGTACGAAGTACAAAATGGCAATCATATAGTAGTTGGTTCACGTTCGACAAAATACCCAGCAAGAAGTAGGTGGCTCACGTGCAGCTAAAAACCCGTCATAGAGTAGGCTGTTCACGTGCGAGAAAACACCTATTATAAAGTTGGTGGTTCACGTATTACAAAATTGACATCATAGAGTAGGTGGTTCACGTACAACAAAACGCGCACCATGGAGTTGGTGGTTCGCGTACGACAAATTTCCCATCATGGATCAGGTTGTTCACCTACGACATAATAACCCATCCTTGAGAAGGTGCTTCACGTACGACAAAATACTCCTCAAAGGGTGGGTGAATCATGTACGATAAAATACCAGTTATAGAGTAGGTTGTTCAAGTATGACAAAATAATGAACGACAAAAACAACATCAAGGAGAAGGTGGTTCACGTACGATAAAATACCCAACATGGAATAGTTTGTTCACGTGCGACAAAATGTCCGTCAAAAGTCGATGGTCCACGTAAGACAAAATACCCGTCATAGATTAGGTGTGTG
>NW_018408080.1:708541-764650 GCF_002113885.1 Mizuhopecten yessoensis
GGGGGGGGAGGGGTCACACCATCACATCACCAACAGAACCCTGGCATCCCCTATCAAAATATTTATATATGTATATATGTATCTACTTGGAAGCAGTATATGTATATAGAAATTTATGAGAAAAAAATGGCTGGGGGAATAAAATATTTTTAAAAAAGGCATGGAGCTGTGATTCTGATATGTGTATCTGTTAACAAGTCCCTTTGTACCTGAGTCTCGGAACGTGTACCTGTGTGTGGAGTCTGTGACGAGTAAGCTCACTGTCTAATAAAAGCAACCCATAAAAAACAAAAACAAAAAACAAAAAACAAAAAAAACCAGTACAGTTGGTTCACAACCGTAACAACACCAAGAGCGTAAGAGGTACACGACCGTCACAGCACCACAGTGTTAGGGGTTTACGACCGCAACAACTCCCTGTGTTAGGGGTTTACGACCGATACAACACTCACAGTGTAGAAGAAGTTTTACGATCGACACAACACCCACAGTCTTAGGGGTTTACGACCGTCATAATACCCACAGTGTGGGGAGATTACGACCAACACAGAACTAACAGTGTATGAGGTTTCTGACCAAAACAACATCCAACATTGTAGCGGGTTCAGGGCCATCACAATACCCATAGCATATGAGGTTCACGACCGTCACAACATTCACCGTGTAGGGGTGCACAACGTTTTACGACCGACACAACACCAACAGTGTATTGGTTTTACGACCGACATAACACCAACAGTGTATTGGTTTTATGACAGACACAGCATTCACAGTGTAGAGGTTTTACGACAGACACAACACTAACAGAGGGTTCGAGGTCGACACAACAACCACAGTGAATCGGTTTTACGACCAACACAACCACCACAGTGTAGGGGGTTTACGACCGATAAAACATCACAGTACAGGGTTCTCCCCAGGCCATTTAGCTGATACGGCTCCGTATCAGCTTCAGTTTGAAATCCTCCCTGCCGTATCAGCTTAATTGACCCGTATCACCTTAAACTGTGAACCGTATCACCTTGTTATTTGTACTAAACAGAAGGTGGTCTTTTTACACAAGAAATTGACACTGATTAAATCACACGGCTGACCCAAGTCCATCAATGACCCCACTGGTCAGTTGCACGATAAGCGTATTGCCACAGGGGGCCTGTAATTAGTGGGGAGGGGGACCGGACGACAAGCCCACAGGGCACAGGTGTCCAGCAAGCGTGCTCACTGGAGCCTAAAGCAATTACCACCGGATCCTTTTAGCATGGTCAATAGGTGATTAATTGAGGTACCTACTGTTGGATTAACAAAACAAACACTTATTACATCTATTATAAATTAATTTACTCACATATGATTGCATTTGACAACGCTGAAATAGCGTGTGTATTCAGTTAGTGATGGTCGCCATCTTGGATTGTGTAAAGTACAAACCGGAAAGGGGAATGAAATTCCGGATTTGTCGTTTTTAATGAAGAAGAGCTCAAATAAAAATGCTGTTTTAATCTTTGATCACATTTACTGACAGCAGTATTTAATATAGTTTTAGAGGAAATAAAAACACTGTACATTTTATTAAAACATTTTCTCTTACAACAATAAGAACTTTGATATAAACTTGTTCATGTAAGTGTTTCCCCCTATAGCTTTTAAATATTTCTTCTTTAAATTATTTTTAATGGGGATTAAGTAAGGGATACAAATGTAAAGATAAGAGACAAATGTCACAAATGTCATATCTATTATTCAATGTACAAAACTCATCCACCTTTCTATAAATTGTATTTTTTTTTAGGATATATTGCTGAAAATTCAGACATAAGAAACACTTATTTATTTCCTTGGTTTTAATGTTCACCAAAAGAAGTTTGGTAAATAAAAGTAACTTTTTAAACATTATATTACACCCCCCACCCCCCTTAGGTTTGATAAGGTATTATAAGGTATTATATTAGCGTGTCCGTCTTGAATGTTCGTTGCAAATGAAACATCGGCTTAAAAAAATTCTGGGGAGAACCCTGCAGTGTTAAGGATTTTGGATCGTCAATACACCCATATTGTTGGGGGTTAACGACCAACACAGCACACACAGTGTTTGAGGTTCCTGACCAAAACAACATCCAACAGTGTATGGGGCTTACGGTAGTCACAATAACCTCAGTGTAGGTGGTTCAGGACTATCATAACAACAACATTGTAGCGGGTTCACGACCATCAAAACACCCATAGTGTATGAGGTTCACGACAGTGTATGGATTGCACGACTGTCACACCAACCACAGTTTAAGGGGTTCAGAAGCGTCAATACACCCACAGTCTAGAGGCTTCACGACTGTCACACCAACAGTGTAGAGGTTTTACGACCGACACAATACCAACAGTGTATTGGTTTTACGATAGACACAACACTAACAGTACAGGGGGTTCACAACGTCACAACACCCAAAGTATAGTTGGTTCACCACTGTCACAGCACCCATAGTGTATGATGTTCACGACCGTCACAACATCCACAGAGTAGGGGTTGTACAACTGCCACACCAACCACAGGTTAGAGGCTTTATCACCGACACAACACCAACAGTGTAAAGGTTTTACGATAGACACAACAACAAAAACAAGAGTGTAGGGGGTTCACGACCGACACAACACCAATAGTGTAGAGTTTTTACGACCGACACAACAACAACAGTGTAGGGGGTTCACGACCGACACAACACCAATATTGTAGAGGTTTTACCACCGACACAACACAAGCAGAGATTTCACGATCAACACAATAAACCACAGTGTAGCGGTTTTACGACCGTCACAACACTTACATTGTAGATGTTTTACACAGTTTAGGGGGTTCACAACTTATCAACACCAACAGTATAGTTGGTACACGACCGTCATAACACCCTCAGTGTAGGGGGTTCACGACCGTCACAACAACCACAGTGTTGGGGGTCTACGTTCGATACAACAACCACAGTGTAGGGGGTTTTTGGCCGTCCCAATACCAACATAGTAGGGGGTTTACAACTTTCACAATACCACAGTGTAGCTGGTTCACGAGCGTCGCAATACCCACAGTTGAGGGGGATCACGACTGATATAACAACAACATTGTAGCGGGTTAAAAACCATCACAAAAACCATAATGTACGAGTTCACGACCGTCGCAACATCCACCGTGTCGGGGGTGAATGACTGTCACACACCAACAGTGTAAGGGATTCAGGACCGAAATAACACCATAGTCTAGAGGGTTCATGACAGTCACAATATTCACAGTATATGATGTTTACAATTGCCACAACACCAACTTTGTATGGGGATCAAAACACAAAGTTCCATGGCGACTGGACAATAAATGTGTAGGGGTTTACAATCGACACAACAACCACAGTGTAGGGTTCACGACCGTCATAGCAACCATATTATACACCCACAGTGTAGGGGGTTTACGACCGTCACAGCAACAACACATCCACGAACTTTTATCTTTAAGCTTTAGGCCAATCAGTATATTATACATGAATAATGCATTGTATATCGAGAGTTTATTTTAAATGGAGATTGTGAGCAGGTTTATTAACTGTTACAAGTGATTTGTCGTTGTTAGCGTCACAGATTGACTACTGAACAGCTTTGTAATCAGGGATTTCTCTAATGATATATTTTTTTTCTATATTTTACTGTGATTAAAGATTTTGAAATTTATCATAAACCACAGAACATAATATGGTATCTTTATTCCACATCAGTGCAGTTACATTCTTTACAATGCCTTATGTCACTAGAGATGTTGCTATGCCTTCTATTCGCTATACCAAGTGGATGTGAAATCTGTTGAGGCATACTATATGCTGTACATAGCTATATCTAGCAAGATAATATTTTAGACACTTGCATCAATTGGTTTTAAATAAAAAGTGTTTTGTTGAATTATCAATAGAAGTTCTTACAGCCTTTTCATCATGATCACAAATTCTCTTTGTTCTTTCTTTATATACCTTTGATTACTAACACAGTATGGATTTGACCATACTTCTCCAAATCCGACATAATTGAATTTACCCTTTACAGAGCTAGCCACATCAAATAAAATCTACTAATATATTTACAATCTTTTTCATTATATCAAATTTTGAACCAATATTTTAACCATCTAAACTTTCTGATTTACTTCACTTTTAGTATTTCCTTACCACCTCAAGTATACAAAAGAGTGTTTTGAATAATGAATTCAAACGGTGAAGTTATTAGGGATTTCTCTAATGATGTCTTTTCTATATTTTACTGCACTCAAAGATTTTGAAATGTATCATAAACCAAAGAACATTATATGGTAACTTTATTCCACATCAGTGCAGTTACATTCTTTACAATGCCTTATGTCTCTAGGGATGTTGCTATGCCTTCCAGTCGATATACCAACTGAATGTGTTATCTGGTGAGGCATATTCTATGCTTTAAATAGATATATCTAACAAGATAATATTTTAGACACTTGTACCTAATGATTTTTGATAAAAAGCATTTTGGTGAATTACCAATAGAAGTTCTTACAGCCTTTTCATCCTGATAGAAAATCATTGTTCTTCCTTTGATTGCTAACACAGTATGGATTTGACCATACTTCTCCATATCCGAAATAGTTTAACCAATATTTTAGCCTTCTAGAGTTTCTGATTTCCTTCACTTTTAGTATTTCCATACCACCTCAAGTAAACAAAAAAGTGTTTTGAATAATGAACACAAACGGTAAGGTAAAAAAGGGCAAAACATACCCAATGTGCACAGCGATGTAACAAATTCACAGTACTTTCAGTGTAATGAGGAATGTAATTAATAATAGCATCCATGGTAGACACGATGGTTTAGTAAACATGATAAAACAAAGTCACATCGCCTATAGTTTACAAATAGATGTACTCAACACAGAATATAGCAGTGTACAGCAAACAAAGTCAAAGACTCGTTAGTGTAATTAATAATGGATCATTTCCCTAAATTAAACACCAACGTGGAAATATTATGTCATTCAGTTTGATGATGTAAGGAATATTTGTACGTTCATTTAAGGTAGAAGTAAATATATCAGATGTTACTTTTGAATTAAACCATGTTACCTTCAATGATGGTTCTGTGTTTCGTTTTCTTTTGAATAAAATATATACAAAGAAATAACACCAGTCATCGGCTTCTGTTATCGTCTGACACAGTAACCTGTCAACACCATATAGCGTCCATTAAAATATATAGCAAATGTTTGATTTATAAAAAGTCTTCAGTTCCATCATTTCATTTTGAGTCTACCGTAATTAGTGCAGTATAATTAAAGAAATCTTTACTTTATCATCTGTTTATAAGTGATATATCAATAATGGTATTCGAAATTCTTAATAATTTTCCATGGGTACGAAAACATAGTAATTCACACATCTCACTTAAGTTTTATAACTTAAATGTGCAAACAACAAGTTATATCAGTTTAGAAAAAGCATATTGTTTACAGAATAATGGACCACACAATAACACAAAATAACTGTTTTACGTTCTACGTTCATTTGATAGATACTTGTAGTAGATTGTATAGCTTTTTACACTGACCGAGTAGGCGCCATTGTGTGTCACTCTTGCAGAACATGCACTTGGAACAATACTGTGCTTGCGTGTTATGACTAATTAATACGTGCCGTCACCGTCCTGTGTCGCTGGGTTGGAGAAGCTTTTGTTAAAGATTTATGATTAAAATATCCGAAGAAAAAGACACAAACGTTCGATGTGTGTGATGTTTTAAGCTAACTGACAAGCAAGGGTGGGTTCTATTACGATTTTGCGCTTGTATGTATGAACAAAAATGTTTTCATGATTTTGATATGTGAAATATTGCGTTTAATTAAGGTTTTCCACTTACAATGACTATGGCTGTGATGTTGAAAATAAACCTACTTGAAAATGGAATTGACTTCAGATTTAGACGTTTAAGATGGAACTGGGGGAGACGTGAAAAACTAGCCATTCCATTTAAATGAACATGTAAAAGGTAATTTTCCTCGTGTCGCCCGTTGAAAATAAATGGTTGAAACGACTTTCTTTCTGATAACTTGCATTATTATTTGATGTCTTCCGAAGAATACAATATTTGTATCGTCAGTCCGACTCTATAAAGAAAATTTCCTCAGACGATATGCTGAATGGAATTTTACCAAATTTGTTTCGAAGCGTCATTGGGTGATCAGGATTCAAAACGGAACAATTAGAGTGACTGACCCATGAAGCAGGCGGAGCGCGGTCAAACGAAGATACTTTGACCGAATTGCTCTATGGACTTCTCGTCTGGAACTTTGTGATATATATCAACTGGTTGGGAGGGGGAGGGTACGGTTTCCTCCACCACAAAAACACGGCACGTCCTTAAATTATCATAGCTGTTGATTGGGCGTAAATTTACAAAACCAAAAACAAACCTTTCCAAACAAAGTAATATTGTTGTTGTAATATTGATCCTGTCCTAACTTGTATGTATTACAAAAGTGATAATACTTCTAAACCCGTCAACTATATTTAGTTCGAAATATTTTGACGTGACAGTTAAAGAAATACAAACCGAGGGATTGAATTTCAGGGGACCTTCAGGGGTTCACACCATTTTGTTTTACACATAGTGTATTCACAGGTGTAAAACAGACATAAACAATAATATAACTACCAGTGAAGTAAATACATCCAAAACACATACCGTGTAGCCCTCAATGCAAAGTTGACAATGAAAGAACGCCTGAAGTGTAGACAGTGATGTAGTGAGTGTAAGGGATGCGAATGTTTACAGTATCAAAGTTTTATTTTACAAAACTTCAGCTTAGACGGAATGTCTCCGTTGCTCCCCGCTAAGATGCTTGGCATCGCGGATTCAGGTTCTATCCCCAGCGAACCCGTGATAGGGAATAAGATAGTAACCAGGGTGTGGTAAAGAGGGACCCACCGCCCATTGTGTTTCAAGGGTTGTACACTGTAGTAATGAAACATATGATTCATATGTAGCCAGGAGAGAAGAGAAGATAACGAAGGCATAGCACTAATAGTGTACAATATATAGCCAGATGAGAAGTACAATTCAGGTTCCATATTTTAGTTTAAACATTAAAACACATTTTGTTAACGACGTAATGTTTTATGACCTTGTCCAATGTAAAGGTACATGTATATGTGCTCTGTTATTCTTATTACATAAGCCAAAACACAACACAAGTGTTGCAAAACTAAAATTATCACAATAAATATGAATATAGGAAGTAAGGTAGTAACGAGTGTGTGATAAAGAGGGAAACAATACATATTGTGTTTCCAGGATTGTAGTTATAAGATACATGCTTCATATGTAGCCAGGAGAGAGGAGAAGATAACGAAGGCATATCACTCATAGCGTAGCCATGTGAGAAGTACAATTCAGGATCTGTAATATTCAGTCATTATCCATAACGACAGTAATAAGATCCATGTGAGACCGGCCTGTATTTTAATTAACTGCACTCGTGTCAAGGCTTATCAGCCCAGGCCCTGATCATGGATATTACACAGGTGTATACTGACTCTGTACTCTGTAACTGTTTCATAAGGCACCATATCCATGAAGCAATAAACAGGTAGTTGTAAATACCACATACGGAGTCTGTAATTATACTGATTACGGCTGCAATATATGAACTGACAAAAAACAACTATTCCAGTGTTAGCTACCGTGCAGCACACTTGCAGTTTTATCACAAATTGGAAAAAATGGCAATTGGATTTCCAACGATCCCGCCATTTTCGATACACGAAAATGCAGCTGACATAAGATGGAAAAAATGTATGAACAAGTTGGATAATCTATTGGTTGGAATGATAATTAAAGACGGAGACCGTAAGCGTGCTTTGTTCTTACACTTTGCCGGAGACGAAGTCAACGACATTTTTGAAACTCTAACCGACACAGGATATGACCATAAAACTGCTGTTGGAAGATTAACAGAGTACTTTGCGTCAAAGAAAAACACCGAATTTGCAGTTTTTAAGTTTCGTCAAACAAAACAGATGGCCAGTGAAACTATTGACAGTTTTCACACAAGACTCAGTCAACTAGGACAAAACTGTGATTTTGTCAGTTGTAACGAAGAAATAAAATTACAAATCATTCCGGGATGCAGTTCTACAGGAAGACATGAATCGTCAAAAGCTGATAGCTATGGCCCAGAGTATGGAAATATCAAACTTGCAAGCTCCTGAGATGGAAAGAACTGACCATGAAAAAACTGAAAGAGGGGACACAAACGTTGTCCAAAGAAAGAAATCAAGTGGAAGTCGGAGTACACAACAAGGACCAACTAACTCAAATAAACCATTAGGAGTATGCAGAAACTGTGGAGAAAGTTTCCGTCACAAGTATAAGCCCTGCCCAGCAAAAGGGAAGGTGTCATTTTTGCAAATAAAACAATCACTTTTCGAAAGTATGTACATCGGAAAAGTTTGTTAAACAAGTAGATGTTGAATCAAGTCAACAATGCACTGACAGTTCATCGGAGGAAGAATGTGTTTATGGTATAAAGACAGTAAACCAGGTTAAATCCAAACAACCTAAAACTGTTGTAACTGTTGACGGACTGACCCGCAATATCCTTGTAGACACAGTATCAAGCATCAATGTCATAGAGGAAACAGGCTACAACAATAATAGAAATAAGAAAATGCTACAGACGGTATCAACAAATCTGTTTACCTATGGCTCAACAAAACCTTTACCTATAATTGGAACTTTTGTTGCAAGCATCGAACGTAAACAAAGATTCGTTACTGCGCTAGTTTATGCAGTTAAGGGAAGCAAAGGAAATTTACTGAGCTATGAAACGTCAGTAAAACTTCAACTTGTACCTGTTATCTCTGTGGTATCAGAGCATCGATTTTCAAAGGTATCGGGAAATTTAAAGGCACTCAGGTAGATATACACATTGATAACTCTGGGCACTAGCTATAGAGTAGAGATGTGAACGTTTTTATCTGTATATCTATGGAAACACATTTACGCTCATCAGTGATCATAAACCACTAGAGTGTATCTTTATCAATCCAAAATCAAAACCACCAGCAAGGATCGAGAGATGGAGATTACCACGTCAACAATATGATTGCAGGGTTTTATACAAGCCTGGCAAAACCAATGCCGCGGACTATATGGCAAGACACCCAACAAGTTTACATAGCGGTAAACATTCTGAAATAGCGGAAAGCTACATACGTTATATTGCAACAAACCTTAGGTAATGACACTCCACGAAATATGTATGGCTACTAAGAAGTATATGAAACTTTAAATGGTCATTCAATCCGTCAAATCAGGAGTATAGAAGAAAAAAAACCTATGACAGCAAAACCCTGGAAACATTGTCAAGAGTACGCAGTAATCTGACAGGTATTACCAAAAGTGACGTTGAGGTGCTGTTATGCGAAAACAAATTGGTTATTCCCACAAATCTACACCAACGAGCGATAGAGCTGGCTCATGAGGGACATCAGGGAACTGTGAAAACAAAACAATTACTACGGGAAAAAGTTTGGTTCCCCGGTAGAGACAACAAAGTTCAGGACATGTATAAGTGATGTATTCCATGCCTTGCATCAGTACTTAAAACATTCTACTGAACCATTACGGACGACAGAACTCCCAGAAGCTCCGTGGACCAGAGTTAGAATGTTTTTTCGTGGACCGTTCCCGTCAGGATCCTACTTAATGATACTCGTCGATGACTACTCGAGGTATCCAGTAGTTGAGATAGTATCAAACGTTTCAGCAAGTACTGTTATACCAGTACTAGACATTTTTTGGCAAATTGGAAAAAATCCACAAAAGCTGAAAACGGACAATTGACCAACGTTCAACGGAAACGCATTTCAGAACAGCGGAATGAATAGGTTTCAAACATCAAAAGGTTACACAGTTATGGCCTCAAGCCAACGGAGAAGTAAAGCGTTCCATGAGGACTCTAGGAAAGTCGATCTGCACTGCTCATGCTGAAAATCGCGTGTGGAAACAAGAACTGTTCCGTTTCTTACGTAATTATCGAGCAACACCTCACGCTATAACAGGTGTTTCGCCATCCGAACTACTGTTTGGACGAGACATTCGCGTAAAAATACCAAGGATGGAAGAAAAAACTCGCGACGATTCCATAATGAAAGAAACGGACAACAAAAGAAAACAAAAGATGAAGGAACGATCAGACAGCACAAGGCATGCTACAGAGTTCTTGTTAAACAGAACAAAGATGACAAGCTGACAACCCCATTAGATCCAAAACCATACCGAATCAAAGCTAAGGATTGGTGAAAGCAGAAAGAGAAAATCACCAAATTACGAGAAATTCTTCGTTTTTCAAATAAGGTATATCACCACCACCGGAACAACGCCCTGTTGGGGAAGAAGACAGAAGTATGAATAATAAACCAAGTATCAGGAGGTCCGCACGACGAAAGAAACCACCGAGCCTATGGAAAGATTTTGTGTATTCATGAGTATTTATGAGCTTTTGTTACCAAGGGCACAGTAATCCCTGGTATTCTAACAAAAGAATAATAGTGTTTAGCAAAGCAGTGATTGAGTTCAAAAGGGCATACTAACCCGTTAACTCACTATTATATATAGTTACTCACATGCATAACCAATATAATATATATATAACATATAGTAGACAGTGGTCGGAGGACATTATTTAGAACTGAATTATTAAGATACTGTTACATTTTAGGACCTGTACAGTAGAGTCAAAATTCCACATGGACGTCACTTTCATAAATCACGAGAGCATGTGCTGCTTATTGTAACGGGAACTAATTTGACATGACAACCACCAGACAGTAATGCCCAGTCCTATCAGCAGAGCTCAATGTAACTTGACCCCGAGGACCCAGAGGGGAAGTTTAAATAGACAGTTGAGCGCTGACCAAACTAATTAGTAAATGACCAAGAAATAAGATGTTGATAAAGACATGATTATTTGGACAGTATACGAATTAGACTTGGCCAAACTTTTTTACTTATCGCGAATTGAATGCTTTGTTTATTTTATGTCTCATCTGTAAAATGGGGGGGAAATGTAATGTTCAGTCATTATAAATTACGACAGTAATAAGATCTATGTGAGACCGGCCTGTATTTTACTTAACTACACGTGTCAAGACTTATGAGCCCAGGCCCTGACCATGGATATTGCACAGGTGTATAATGACCATGTACAGTGTAACTATATCATAAGGCGCCATAGCCATGTAACAATAAATAGGTAGTTGTAAATACCACATACGGAGAATGTCATTATTTTTATAACAGCCACAACGTAACAGGATCCATAATTTTAGTTTAAACGTTTAAAAACTTCTTTTGTACTCTTACTATTTTGCAGTTATATGACCTTGTTCAATGTACAGATACGCGTTCTCCGTGGAATGTGGCCTAACCAAGATTATTAAACAGCACGTAAATTGCCATCGGCTGATCTGATGTATAATACCCAAGCTTAGGTTACTTTAATTAATCGTATTAACATATACGCTTGGTAAGTTGACAATGATTTGAGAACAGATATGTGTGCCATCCCGGTTTTAGACTGAGTAAAAGTATATTTATAATGATTTTTTTTTTAAATAATACGTCTCTCTTCTTCTCGGAAGTCGTCACACGAGAAACAAAAGCCATAAGACATAATGCAAACATAATAATCACAACCTATCGGAGTGTAACCAGACATTTAACTTAAGAGAAGATACCAAAATAAGAACATTACTATCACTTTTGCATTTGCAATATTAAAAGAAATGTTATTACATAATACAGGAATTTATCTTAAAACGAAAAAAAAACAATCAATCAAGAACATTTTTATGCCATTAAAGAATCACTTATATGAGGAAGTAGTATATGTACATATATGTTGATATAGTGTAACTGTGATGCTAAAGTGTAACTCTGCTGAATATATTGTAACTATGTATACATAGAACTGTGTGGATTTAAAGTTACTATAAGCAATATATCATAGCTGTGAGTTATAAAATAGCTGAGTGATATAATATAACTCTGATTGTGGTAAATTATGGATCTGATTATGGAAACTATACCTCTTAGATGTATATTATAGCTCTGAGTGTGGTATATTATAGTTCTGAGTGAGGTATATTATAGCTCTGATTGTGGTATATTATAGTTCTGAGTGAGGTATATTATAGTTCTGAGTGTGGTATATTATAGTTCTAAGTGAGGTATATTATAGCTCTGATTGTGGTATAGTATAGCTCTGAGTGTGGTATATTATAGTTCTAAGTGAGGTATATTATAGCTCTGAACGTAGTATATTATAGCTCTGAGTGTGGTATATCATAGTTTTGTGTGTTGTATATCACAGCTCTGAGTGTGGTATATTATAGCTCTGAGTGTGGTATATCATAACTCTGAATGTGATATATAACAGTTCTGATTGTGGTATATAATAGCTCTGATTGTGTTATATTATAGTTCTGAGTGAGGTATAATATAGCTCTGAGTGTGGTATATTATAGCTCTGAGTGTGGTATATTATAGCTCTGAGTGAGGTATATCATAGGTCTTATTGTGGTATATTATAACTCTGAGTGTGGTATATAATAGCTCTGAGTGTGGTATATTATAGCTCTGAGTGTGGTATATTATAACTCTGAGTGTGGTATATAATAGCTCTGAGTGTGGTATATTATAGCTCTGAGTGTGGTATATTATAGCTCTGAGTGTGGTATATTATAGCTCTGAGTGAGGTATATCATAGCTCTTATTGTGGTATATTATAGCTCTGATTGTAGTATATTATATTGCTAAATATAAATCACACATAGTTTAGTTGGTGTAGTAAACAACGGGGATAAAAAATAGTTAGAGGTGTACAAAAATGAACCAACATCTATTATTTAGACGGAGGTAAGAAAACAAAGCAATACCTCGTATTGTACCTAAGAAAGTATCAAACAATAATATATCATCCAAAATGTTGGGTTTACGACCGTCACAACACCCACAATGTAGGGCTTCACGATCGTCAAAACAACCACAGTGCAGGGGTTCATTACTGTCAAAACAACCACATAATACCGGGTTCACGACCGTCACAACACCTACAGAACAGGAGGTTCACGACCGACAAAACACCCACCGTGTAGGGGGTTTACGAGCAAAATAACATCTACAGTGTAATAGATGCAAAATCGACACAACACACACAGTGTAGGGGGTCCAAGACTGTTATAACAACCACAGTGCAGAGTTTAACGTCCGCCACAATAGCCACAGTGTAGGGGCTCACGACCATCACAACATACACAATGTATGAGGTTCACGACCGAAAAAGCATCCATAGCATTACCGATACTGATACAAAAACAACAGTGTAGGGGTTTATTACCGCCAAAACACCCACAGTGAAGGGGTTTCTTTACCAACACAACAACCACGCTGTAGAGAAGTTATTACCGAAACAACACCTACAGTGTATGAGGTTCATTACCGACACAACACCCACAGAGTAGAGGGTTTAAGACCGACACAGCACCCCCAGTTTAGGGGTCTATTACCGACACAACACTTACAGTGCATGGATTTCACATCACGTAAAGTGTAGTGGTTCACGACCATCACACCACAAACAGCATATGAGGTTCACGACCGAAACAACATGCATAGTGTAGGGGGTTCATTACCGACATAGCACAAACAGTGTAGGGGTTTACGACCGACACAACACTCCATTCAATTTTTACAGTTTGCCATATTGGTATATATGTATATTAGACACAATACGTGCCTCTTAATTTCGAAAATGCATCATGAGAACTTATGCTTTGCATGACATTTAATCAACTCACTAGTTTTATAATTACACATGTGACATATTCTTGACTTTCTAAAACTATAATCTTACCTGTGATATGCTGCTATCTTAATCTAATGTATTTTATGTTTGCATGTATGGTATGCATCTTTTTTATTACTGATGTTGTAAATATTGTATATTTTATGTCGACCACATGTGAGATGATTCCTTCACTAAATTTGTTATCGAATTTTAATGAAGTCTATTATTACAACAACCACCGTGAACGGGTTTCACGAATGAAATATCACCTCAGTGTAGGGGGTTCACAACCGTCACAACAACCACGGTGTAAGGGGTTTAAGAACGTGACAACACCCACGATGTTGAAGGTTTACGACCATCACAATACCCATAGTGTAGGGGGTTCACGACTGTCAAAACACCAACAGTGTAGGGGTTCATGACTGTCACAACAACAACATATTCCCGAGATTTCATCGTTAAGATTTTGGTCAATCAGTATATAATACAAACAAAATGCATTGTATAAGAAGAGTTTATTTCAAATGGAGGTTATAAGCAGGTATATAAACTGGTACAAGTGAGTTCTTGTTGTTAACGTCATAGATTTTGGCACTGGCTAATGGACCGCTTGATAATCAGGGTTTTCTCTAATGATATATTTTCTATATTTTACTGCACTCAAAGATTTTGAAATGTATCATCAACCAAAGAACAGTACATGGCATTTTTCTGCAACATCAGTGAAGTTACATTCTTTACAATGCCTTATGTCTCTAGGGATGTTGCTATGCCTT
Source organism: Mizuhopecten yessoensis (assembly GCF_002113885.1). Classification (NCBI taxonomy): domain Eukaryota; kingdom Metazoa; phylum Mollusca; class Bivalvia; order Pectinida; family Pectinidae; genus Mizuhopecten; species Mizuhopecten yessoensis. The sequence goes on from NW_018408080.1 coordinate 723,216, forward strand.
CCAGTCGCTATACCGACTGAATGTGTTATCTGGTGAGGCATATTCTATGCTGTACATAGATATATCTAGCACGATAACATTTTAGACACTTGCATTAAATGGTTTTAAATAAAGGCATTTTGGTAAATTATCAATAAAAGTTCTTACAGTCTTCCCATCCTGATCGCAAATTATCTTCGTTCTTCCTTTATATAACCTTTGCTTACTAACACAGTATGGATTTGACCATACTTCTCCAAATCTGAAATAATTTAATATACCCCTTACAGAGCTAGCCATATCAAAAACAACCACCAATATATTTACAAAACTTTTCATTATATTAAACTTTAAACCAATATTTGAGCCTTCTAAACTTTCTGATTTCCTTCACTTTTAGTATCTCCATAGCACCTCAAGTATACAAAAGAGTGTTTTTAAGCATTGATCTGTATTTGTATGGTATTTATGATCTATTTGAATGACACAGCTTTGCAAGCAAACAACATAATGCGCGCTAGCACATTCTGATTTGTTTGCTTGCAAAGCTGTGCCATTCAAATAGATCATACATACCATACAAAAACATTTCAATACTTATATTTACGTTTTCTCTGCCTCTTATGCTCTTTTTAACTTATAATTTATATTTAACATTAAAAATGCCCGCCTTATCGACAGTCCACACAATTTCGTTCAATAATTGGAATAGCGTATTGTCGCGTGCTGATTGGCAAACAAAGTAGAACTTTGAAATTTTAACAAACACTTCAATTTTATTCCACAATTCAGTATCAATACAATTGCGTATGATATGTCTATAGGGTGATTTAAGTTTATCAATAGAAATCTGAGCTGAAAGTTAGATTTTAAATTGTTCCGATTTTCCCCCGGAACAAATTACGCGCATGGATAAATACAGTGTACACCGTGAATCCAACCTTGACCTCCACGAGGGAGTTATTTTTGGAAGTCAATTAGAAAGTTTCTCTATGCTCCATTTTGTGAAGAATCCAGACGTGAATTTATTTGTTGATTGCATGGGAATCTGACTACAGTCGGTAGATTCTATAACAGCCTCGTTATTTGACATGTCGTCAGAAACTGAGGAAACCGTCCGTGGCTGCGAGAAGCGTGAAACTGATATCGTTTGAAGTGAGTGATTTTGCGACGGAGCACAGGGGTTCGTTACAAATGTATGAAATGTTTATGTGTGCTGTGACTCATACCAGTAGGTCTGTAACGTATGTGTCAATAGGTCTATAGAATATGTGTATTTCAGACATTTGTAACGAACCCCTGTTGATCAGTGCAGTGTAACAGACAATATTTCTGATAAATTGCATGAGTGTTAAAATTGTTTCCATTGCCGGCATTGGTGATTTCAACTGATGTGTATTTTGTACGATATTGCAGATCTTGGTCTTGTTTTTGTTGTAATTAAAGTATTTTTTATTTACTTTTTTCTTTTGCACATAAATTTACAATGACATTGTCAAGTCTCGCAATGCCCAGCGATATTTCAGCAGCCGTCATGTTTATTTACATTGGATATTGTACGTAGTTCCGGTCAGTGTTGTATTAATACACTAAGAATTGTGACTCGTGCTGCATGATAATTAAAGTCCCATCAACGACACAGCTTTCAAAGAGGTTATATAGTGGCAATGCCATGGAAATGTAAATATTGAATAATGAATACAAACGGTGAAATATAAAAGGGCAAAACATACACAATGTGCACAGCGATGTAACAAATTCACAGTACTTTCAGTTTAATGAGGAATGTAATAAATAATAATAGCATCCATAGTTTACACGTTGGTTAGTAAACATGATAAAACAGAGTCACATCGCCTATAGTTTACAAATAGATGTACTCCACACAAAATATAGCAGTGTGCAGCAAAAAAAAGTCAAAGACTCGTCAGTGTAAAGTTTAGTATAATTAATAATGGATCAGCTCCCTAAAATACAACACCAACGTGGAAATATTATGTCACTCAGTTTTTGATATAATGAATATTTGTGGGCTCATTTAAGGTAGAAGTACATATGTCAGATGCTACTTTGAATTAAACCATGTTACCTTCACTGATGGATCTATGGTTCGTTTACCTTTGAATAAAATATGCAAAGACTTTACACCAGTTATCGGCTTCCGTTATCGTCTTACACAGTAACCTTTCAACACCATGTAGCGTCTATTAAAATAGATATCAAATGTTTGGTTTATAGAAAGTCTACAGTTCCATAATTTCATTTTGAGTCTACCGTAATTAGTGCAGTATAATTAAAGAAATCTTTAATTTATAATCTGTTAATAAGTGATTCTTAATAATAATATTAGAAATTCTAAATACTTTTCTATTTGTGCGAAAACATAGTTATTTACACATCTCACTTAAGTTTTATAGCTTAAATATGCAAACAACAAGTTATATCAGTTTAGAAAAAGCGTATTGTTTACAGAATAATGGACTACACAATAACACATAATAACTGTTTTACGTTCTACGGTCCTTTGATAGAGACTTGTAGTAGATTGTATAGCTTTTTACACTGACCGAGTAGGCGCCATTGTGTGTCACTCTTGCAGAACATGCTCTTGGTACAATACTGTGCTTGCGTGATATGACTATTTAATACGTGCCGTTACCGTCCTGTGTCACTGGGGTGGAGAAGTTTTTGTTGAAAACTTTATGATTAAAATATCCGATGAAAAAAGACGCACACGTTAGGTATGTGTGATTTGTGGGGATCACAGACAAACAAGGGTTGGTTCTATGACAATTTTGCGCTCGTATGTATGAACACGTTGTTTTCATGATTTAGATATGTGGAATATCGCGTTTAAGTCAGGTTTTCCACTTATAATGACTATGAGTGTGATGTTGAAAATAAATCTACGACGTTGTGAACTGGGTAGATGTGGAAAGCTAGCCATTACGTTTAAATGGACATGTAAAAGGTAATTTTTCCTCGTGTGGCCCGTTGAGAAAATAAATGGTTGAAAGGAACTCCTTTGCTATGCCTTGTATTAATAATTGATGTTTTCCGAAGGATAACATATTTTTATCCTAAGTCCGACTCTATGAAGAAATTTTCCTCAAACGAAATGCTGAATGGAATTTTGTCAAATTCGTCTGGAAACGTCATTGTCTGACCATATATTTCGGTTTCCTCCACCACAAAAACCCGGCACGTCCTTAAATTATCATAGCTGATCATTGGGCGTAAATTTACAAAAGCAAAAAACAAACCTATCAAAATAAAGTATTATTGTTGTTGTCTTATTGATGTATATATTGACACTGTTAGAGTACTTCTAAACCCGTCAACTATGTCTAGTTCGAAATATTTTGACGTGATATTTTGACAAATACGAACGGAGGGATTTAATTTCAAGGGGGGGTTGATGGCATTTGTGTGTTGTGAATTATATATATACAGAGCGCACAGGGTGTATCCACAGGTGTAAAACAGACAAAAACAATAATATAACTATCAGTGAAGTAAAAACATCCAAAACACATAGCGTGTAGCCCTGAATGTAAAGTTGACAATGAAAGAACGCCTGAAGTGTAGACAGTGATGTAGTGAGTGTAAGAAATCCGAATTTTCATAGTATCAAGGTTCTTTTTACAAAACCTCAGCTAAAGCTGAATTTCCCTGTATCTCTGAGGTAGAGCACCTGGCTACAAAGACTGGAATCGCGGGTTCGGATTCCCCAACTAACGCACGATAGGAAGTAAGGTGTAAACCTGGGTGTGGTAAAGAAGGACACCTATTGTGTTGCAAGGGTTGTAATAATCGAACACATGATTCATAAGAAGCCAGGAGAGAAGAGTAGATAACGAAGGCATAGCACGTATAGTGTAGCCTGTTGAGAGGTACATTTCAGGTTCCTTATTTTAGTTTAAACGTTGAACAATCTGTTGTAATGTTTATGTGACCTTGCCCAATGTAAAGACACCAGTGCTCCGTGGAATGTGGCCTAACCAAGATTATTATATAGCACGTAAATAGTTGTCAGTTTATCTGATATATGATACACAAGTGTAGGTCTATCTGAATTATTCGTATTAACAGATAAGCGTTGTAAGTTGACAATGCTTTGAGCATAGTTGTGTGTGTTCTTCACGTTTTTAACTGGTACAGTGATGTTTTTTTATATATTTGTTGAAATGATACATTTCTTGTCTTCTCGTGTTTCGTCACAGGAGAATAAAAAATAGAGAGAAAGACATAAAAATATTATATTTATCGTAAAAACCCAACGCGAAAGACACAATAACCACATACTAATCACACCCAATCGGAGTGTAACCGTGACAACAATAGTACTATAAGGGTTCACAACGTCACAATACCCACTGTGTATGGAGTCTATGACCGTCACAATACCCACTGTGTATGGGATTTACGACCGATATAACAACCACAGTGTAGGGGATTTACGACCGTTACAGCACCCAGTGTGTCGATAGTTTACGACCGTCACAACAGCCACAGTGTAGGGGGGCTACTTACGACTGTCACAACACCCACACAGTAGGGGTTTCACGACCGTCACAACACTAACAGGGTACGGAGTTCACGACCGTCACAACGCTAACAGGTTACGGGGTTCACGACCAACACAACACCAGCAGTGTAGGGGGTTTACAACTGTCACAACAACCAAAGTGTATGGGTTTCACGACTCTCACAATAACCACAGTGCAGGGGTACATTATCGTCAATACACCAACAGTCTAAGGTTTCACGACCATCAAAACAACCGCAGTGTAGGGGGTTCACAACTGTAATACAACAACCACATTGTAGTGGGTTTACTACCATCGAAATACCCACACTATATGAGGTTCACGACTGAAACAACATCACAAGTGTATGAGGTTGGCGACCGTAACAACACCCACAGTGTAGGGGGTTCACGAACCATCACGACACAAACAAAGGATGGGATTCACGACTGTCACAACATCTATAGTGTATAGGTTCCACGACTGTCACAACAACCACAGTGCAGGGGGTTCATTACCGTCACAACACCAATAATGTAGGAGGGTTCATTACTGTCACAACAACCACAGTGTATGAGATTCACGACCGAAACAACATCCAAAGTGTAGGAAGTTTAAAACTGTCACAACACCCACAGTGTATTAGAATCACGACTGTCACAACACCAACAGTGTAGGAGGTTCATGACTGTCACAACCTCTACAGTCTACGGGGTTTACGTCTGTCACAATCACCACCGACACATTAACCACAGTGTAGGGGGTTCACGACCCTCAACAAAACAACACTGTAGGGGGTCGACGACTGACAGAACACCCACAGTGTTAGGATTTTACGACCGACACAATACATACAGTTAAGTGGGTTCACAACTGTCACAACATACATAGTGTAGACAACAATGATTACCAAGATTTCATCTTTCAGCCTTACATAATACATACAAATACATGATATAAAGAGAAGTTATCTTAGATAGAGATGGTGAACAAGTGTATACATACGTACATGATGTATTTCGTTGTTTGCGTCACATATTTGGACACTGACTACTGTACAGCTTTATAATCAGATTTTTTTTCAATGTAGCGAAATTTAGCGTTCATTTTAGGCAGAAATAAATCAATGAAAAGTTACTTTCGAATTTTAAAATGTCATGCTTCTTTTTGTTATGTACAAAAACAAGACATTACACCAGTTATAGGCGACTGTTATCGTTTCACAAAGTAACCAGTCAATAGCATGTAGCGCCCCATATATGTCATATGATTGGTTTGTAAGACGCTTGTAATTCCATGATATTATTATGAGTAAACTGTATTTACCACAGTATAATTAAAAAAATCTTTACTTTATAATCTGTAAATAGGTGATACACAAATAATGATATTCGGCATTCTCAATCATTTCCCATAGGCAAAGAAACTTATGAATTCAGTTGCATACCTTAAATGTACAAGCAACAAGTTATATCAGTTCAGAAAAACAGTATTGTTCACAGAAAAAATGGAATAACATTTAAACAAAAAAATATTTTCCTTTGATAGAGACGTGTAGTAGATTTTATATCTGTATACACTGACCGAACACCGCCATGGTGTGTCACTATTACAGAACATGTACACGCTTTTGTGCTACGACTTAATATGTGTCGCCACCGACGTTGGAGCGGAGAACTTTATAACGAAAATGTCAGATAAAATAAAACTCAAACGTTTGGTATATAAGATCACTGACAAGCAAGGGTAGGTGCTATCCAGGTTTTAACACATGTGCTCGTATGTTTGATTTTTCAAGATACTGATATTGGAAATTAAGTGTTCATGTAGGAATAACAGCCTACCATGACTATCGGTGTAACGTTGAAATGATTCCACGTGAAAATGGAATTCGGTTCAGATATCGACGTTGAAAATGGAAATGGGGATATTAACTAAATAATTTTAGAACGTACACACCAAGGAGCTCCAAAGGAATATCAAGGAAAGGGCTAAAATCTAATAAACAAGTGAAATACTTACGACTTTCACCCAGTAATCATGTATACAATTAACGAACCTGAAAATACACACACACATAATCCGTGACGATACATAGGCCGCAGGGTCCTTCGTTGACCCAATCCCCCACCCCACAAACTGAGTCCCTGGGTTATAGAAAAGGAACAGTTTAGGTCGGCACCCTATTACATGCTTGCCATGAAGAGAAGGGCTCGATAATGCTATCTGAAATAACTAGGGAAAAGTGTCATCAACCTGTAACTATAAATATAGTATAGCAATACCAGTATGCTTCCCAGATTAGCCACAGGAGTGCGCATAATACTTTGAACGTTTTACCCTGGACAATAACGGGGAATATGTTGAGATATCCACCCAAAAAATATAACCAATCGCTGAGCAGGAGGAGACGGCTCCATCCTGCCGATAGTAAGTCCTGAGTCTTTTGTAATATATACAATTACTTATAAATATAAAATAAAAAGATGAATTGCATAAACTCTACCATACTATCGGTCCTGGGTCTTTACATGAAAAAAGTTTTAATCACCTCTGTATAAGCTTATATAAAATTGTTGAGCATAACAGTAACTTAATAACTAAATAATGCAAGCAGAATTCGCACAAGGATGTTCCTTTGTCATTACATGGAAGCAGTTGAGATCCCCGCCGTTATGCTGTTATATACCAAGGGGTATTTTGAATAATGAAGAAACACACAGAACAGGGTTAATGTACACAGTGGTGAAAAAAGTCAAATCGTCTGGTAAACGATGGAAGCTTACACAGAGAGGTAAAGTAAACAACCTCACGTATTTAGTTTACCGATGGATGTTTACAGAGAAGTGAAAAAGTCAAATTGTTAATGTACCGATGAAAGTGTACACAGAGTGGTATCAAACAAGCTCAAGTTTTAAGTGTATCGATGAAAGTGTACGCAGAGGTGTAGTAAACAAAGAAACGATTTTAGTTTACCAATGGATGTGTACACTGATGTGTAGTAAACAAATACACATTATTAGTGTATCGAGGAAAGTGTACACTGAGGTGTAGTAAACAAAATCACAACCTGAGTGCACCGATGTAAGAGTACACAGAGAGTTAGCAAACATAATCATGTATTCAGTGTACCGATGAAAGTGTAAACTGAAGTGTAGTAAACAAAATCACAACCTGAGTGCACCGATGTAAGAGTGCACAGAGAGTTAGCAAACATAATCATGTATTCAGTACACCGAGGGAAGTGTATACAGAGGTGTAGTAAACAAAGTCGCAACCTGAGTGTATCAATGAATGGCCACAGAAAGGTGTAAACATAATCATGTATTCAGTACACCGAGGGAAGTATTCGCAAACGTGTAGTGTACCGATGTAAGAGTACACAGAGGGGAAGCAAAAATAGCATGTCTTAAGTGTACCGATAAGAGTGTGCACGGAGGTATAGTAAACAAAGTCACCCCTTAAGTGTACCAATGGAAGTGTATACAGAGGTGAAGTAAGCAAAGACACATATTAGGTGTACCGAAGACAGAGTACACGTAAGGGTAGTTAACAAAGGCAAATATTAAGTGTACTGATGAAACTGTACATGGAGGTGTGATAAACATAGTCACATCGTTAGTGTATCGATGGAAGTATACATAAATTTACAATGACATTGTCAAGTCTCGCAATGCCCAGAGGGATAATACAAGACAGAGTAGCAAACAGGGTCACGTCTTAGTGTACCAATGGAATTATACAAGACGGAGTAGCAAACAAAGTCACGTCTTAGTGTACCGAAGAAAGTATACAAGACGGAGTAGCAAACAAGGTCACGTCTTAGTGTACCGACGGAAGTATACAAGACGAAGTAGCAAACAAGGTCACGTCTTAGTGTACCGATGGAAGTATACAAGACGGAGTAGCAAACAAGGGCACGTCTTAGTGTAGCGATGGAAATATACAAGACGGAGTAGCAAACAGGGTAACGTCTTAGTGTACCGACGAAAGTATACAAGACGAAGTAGCAAACAGGGTCACGTCTTAGTGTACCGATGGAGGTATACAAAGACCCCGTCTTAGTGTACCGATGGAGGTATACAAGGCAGAGGAGCAAACCAGGGCACGTCTTAGTGTAGCGATGGAAATATACAAGACGGAGTAGCAAACAGGCTCACGTCTTAGTGTACCGATGGAAGCATACAAGACGGAGTAGCGAACAAGGTCACGTCTTAGTGTACCGATGGAGGTATACAAGGCAGAGTAGCAAACAAGGGCACGTCTTAGTGTACCGAAGGAAGTATACAAGCCAGAGTAGCAAACAGGGTCACGTCTTAGTGTACCGATAGAAGCATACAAGACGGAGTAGCAAACAAGTTCACGTCTTAGTGTACCGATGGAATTATACAAGACAGAGTAGCAAACAAGGGCACGTCTTAGTGTAGCGATGGAAATATACAAGACGGAGTAGCAAACAGGGTCACGTCTTAGTGTACCGATGGGAGTATACAAGACGGAGTAGCAAACAGTGTCACGTCTTAGTGTACCGATGGAATAATACAAGACGGAGTAGCAAACAAGGGCACGTCTTAGTGTACCGAAGGAAGTTTACAAGACGGAGTAGCAAACAGGGTCACGTTTTAGTGTACCGATGGAAGTATACAAGACGGAGGAGCAAACAGGGTCACGTCTTAGTGTACCGATAGAAGCATACAAGACGGAGTAGCAAACAAGATCACGTCTTAGTGTACCGACGGAAGGATACAAGACGAAGTAGCAAACAAGGTCACGTCTTAGTGTACGATGGAATTATACAAGACGGAGTAACAAACAAGGTCACGTCTTAGTGTACGATGGAATTATACAAGACGGAGTAACAAACAAGGTCACGTCTTAGTGTACGATGGAATTATACAAGACGGAGTAGCAAACAGGGTCACGTTTTAGTGTACCGATGGAAGTATACAAGACGAAGTAGCAAACAAGGTCACGTCTTAGTATACCGATGGAAGTATGCAAGACGGAGTAGCAAACAGGGTCACGGCTTAGTGTACCAATGGAATTATACAAGCCGGAGTAGCAAACAAAGTCACGTCTTAGTGTACCGAAGGAAGTATACAAGCCAGAGTAGCAAACAGGGTCACGTCTTAGTGTACCGACGGAAGTATACAAGACGAAGTAGCAAACAAGGTCACGTCTTAGCGTACCAATGGAAGTATACAAGACGGAGTAGCGAACAAGGTCACGTCTTAGTGTACCGATGGAAGTATACAAGACGGAGTACAAGACAGAGTAGCAAACAAGGTCACGTCTTAGTGTAGCGATGGAAGTATACAAGACAGAGTAGCAAACAAGGTCACGTCTTAGCGTAACAATGGATGTATACAAGACGGAGTAGCGAACAAGGTCACGACTTAGTGTACCGATGGAAGTAGACAAGGCAGAGTAGCAAACAAGGTCATGTCTTAGTGTAGCGATGGAAGTATACAAGACAGAGGAGCAAACAGGGTCACGTCTTACTGTACCGACGGAAGTATACAAGACGGAGTAGCAGACAGGGTCACGTCTTAGTGTACCTATGGAAGTATACAAGGCAGAGGAGCAAACAAGGTCACGTCTTAGTGTAGCGATGGAAGTATACAAGACAGAGTAGCAAACAGGGTCACGTCTTAGTGTACCGATGGAAGCATACAAGACGGAGTAGTAAACAAGACCCCGTCTTAGTGTACCGATGGAGGTATACAAGGCAGAGTAGCAAACAAGGTCACGTCTTAGTGTACCGATGGAAGTATACAAGACGGAGTAGCAAACAAGGTCACGTCTTAGTGTACCGAAGGAAGTATACAAGACGGAGTAGCGAAAAAGGTCACGTCTTAGTGTACCGAAGGAAGTATACAAGACGGAGTAGCAAACAAAGCCACAGCGTTAGTGTACCGATGGAAGTATACAAGACGGAGTAGCAAACAAGGTCACGTCTTAGTGTACCGACGGCATTATACAAGACGGAGTAGCAAACAGGGTCACGTCTTAGTGTTCCGAAGGAAGTATACAAGACGGAGTAGCAAACAAGGTCACGTCTTAGTATTCCGATGAACGTGTACACGGAGGTGAAGTAAATAAAGTCACGTATTTAGTGTACCAATGAAAGTGTACAGAGAGTTGTAGTAAACAAAGTCACATCTTTAGTGTACCGATATAAGTGTACAGAGAGGTGTAGTAAACAAAGTCACAGCTTTAGTGTACCGATGGATGGAAAAGCACAAATAGTATTTCGAGGGTTGTAGCGAACTTTAAAAGGATACATATATATACAAAGGGATGTTGTTAACATAGTCACAACACAAAAATTGTATCTTTTTGTTAGGTTTACAAATTCATACACAACACCAGTAGTTTACCGAAAGTTGTAATATGCGATGAAACGCATAACTAAGTCAGAGATGTAGTAAACAAAAGTCACCACACCGTTAGTGAAGCAAGGATTTGAGCAGCGCGAAAAGTGTACACATGAGTGGACAATAAGTATCACATATAGTGTAATAAAGGATGTAATCAACCATGGAACTGGCTTATTGTTACATTTGGATGTATTGATTTCATATTTGAACTATCTCTAAGCTATTTAATATTTTTGTATTCCCAATTTGTTTTCATGACGTCATCGGGCCATATGTATTAGTGTACATTAGCAGTCTTCAGATGAGCTCCCTAAATTTAACCATGAGTTTCAATTGCGTTCAATTCAGATAGTAGTAAATATATGAACAATTATACTTTTAGATTATAATATGTTGCCTATTCACCTTTCGTTTCCTTATGAAATATACAAATAGTTGACACCAGTTACCGGCTCTTGTTATCGTTTTACAACACAATCAGTCAGTGGTATGTAGCGGCCATTTTGTATATTAAACATTCCGTTTAAATAATGTGTGTGATAACATAGTTATATTATGAGTCTATCATAATTACCAAAAAAAATGATAAATAAGCTTTATTTTATAATTTGTTTATATTTGATACATAAATAATGATACTTGAGATTCAAATAAAAATTCGTATGAAATTGATGCGAACAGAATTCTCATAGGCACAGATAGCAGGTTTATATGAAATACAAACAACTTATTTCAGTACTATCACTGAACTGTACATATAACTACGGCAAATTAAACAAAATTATTATATACAGAATGTCGGAATAAGTTTAAAAACATATTCAATATATAATTGTCCTACCTTTGCTAGAGACTTGAGCTAGCCTTTAACAATCACAGTTAACACGGCACCAGTAGGCGACATTGTTCGTCAATCTTGCAGAACATACACTCGGTACAGTACTGTGCTTATGCGCTATTTACACAATAGGTACCGTCACAGTCTACGTTCAGTAGAGCTTTTGTTTTAACTTTGTAATGACGATTAAGGTATGTGTAATTTTTGAAGATCACAAGGACAGGGTGGGTGTTATTCATATGTTTATAGCGTGTGCTCGCATTTAGGAAACTATGGAAGCTTGTTAGTGCCAAGGACGGATTTTTTTATCTGGCGTCACCACTTAATTATCTTTTGGCTTCCACATATTTACCTAGCGGCCGTTTCTAAACTATCTCATAAATACGAGGCAGACGCAAGATCCATGCTTCCCCTCCACCCCTATATCGAAATGGTGTGCAATACATCGATATTACCATACTTTGATATAAATATAAACTTAATTTATCGAAGCATTTTGTAGATATTTTCAAATAAGCTTTTTAATTCAACGGTTTTGAAGTTTGAATGTTTTCGCAGGCAGTTCGACTGGAGTCCATTAGTAAATAACTGCTAGTATGATTCCGGATTGTTTCTGATTTCAATGTATGCCATACACTTTCAGTTATATATCCGGACTCTGGACAGTCTTTTTTATGAAACTAAATCAATGTTTCTCTACGAATTGTTTTCATAATCCTGGCACAGTGTATGGGATATTGTCATCTTGAAAAATGAAGTTATTCCGGAAAAGTGTACAATTACTGACCCAATTTTCTGATTTGGAAATCAACGTATTTTCTTCACTCATGTTTCCATCTGAAACACATATTGTACCAGCACCGTTGTAAGTTAAGCAACCCCATATCACGAAAACTTCGTGGTGTTACTCTTTCTGTGTTTTAACATGGTTGCTGCTATTTTTTCCCCGACCCGTCTCTAAATGTAAATAGGATGATCGTTTTCATTTTTACTTTACATTAATGACTCAACATCACTCTTTTTCAGCGCTCTGCACAATGCAACTCTCTTTTGCTAGTTCACATTCCGGATTATAATTTTCTTTACATCCCTGTGATGAAAACCTCCTCTGTATTGTTTGTCTAGAAAAAAACGGAAATAACGTGTAGGAGTTGCTGGCAATTATTTATGACGGTCCGTAACAGTGTCCTTCTGTCATGCAATGAAAGCGTTTCTAGTCTTCTTGCATTTTGTTATGGAATTCGTCTGATACAATCGCTTCAAAAACTGGAAATGATAGTTGAAGGCTTTCAGTGACAGGTGTGTAGAGGACAGAGACGTCACATATCACGGTTTAACCAATGTGTGTAAAAGGAAAGATAACTATTTTGTACTTACCAAACTATGATCATTCATAAGTTTAAAGATATTTTCAAAAGACATAAAATGAGATGGTTGATTTTAATTTGTTTTGAAAATATCCGTAATCCGATATTTTTTTCACTCACAGTGTAACACCTAAAAAAAAAATCCAAAGTTTAACATATAACTTTGAAAGGGAGCAAGGTGTAATTTTGTTGATCACCAGAATTTTGTTTCTTAATCTATATAAGTTGCGAGATTAAAACAAATAAAATAATATAACTTAGCTATGCTACCCTCGAAATAGTTGTTTTATAACTAAAATGTATTTCATAGATGCTTTATCCAAAGCACAAACAATCTTAAATTAAATGGAAAAAAAAACACTTACAAAAAATAATGTACTAAAAATTTGAGTATGATTAAAATGCTACAATAACGCCCCTGATCGTTTCAAAATTGCAATTTTCTCCCGTGTTACCCCGAGGAGCTTCGCACGTCACCGCTCGCACTCGGGCATGCGCTTCTGTATTCGGCCCTGAACAGTGTCTCTTTGTGACAGCAAAAAACAAAAAACCATTTAAATTGATGACGACCACTACACTGTACTATAAGATCGGTTAGCTTGTAACCGAAGGCTACTTGTGGTAAATAATTCATCTTGAAGACGTGAGTTCAAGTGAATTATTCGACCAATGGAGAGATGTTCCGACATTTTAGTATTGTTGAAGAATTGCAGTTGTCTGAAGCAATATGTAGAGAAGCGACATGCAAAGGAAGGATCTTATACAGACCCTGGACCGTTTTTCTTTACCAAAAGTGCGTTGCGTTTACGTTGCGTTTATGTTGCGTTTGCGTTCCATTTGCGTTGCGTTTGCGTTGACCGTTCGATGTGCGTTTTAAATTTAGCGTTGAATGTGTGTTGAATATCCCTTTATCTGGTTATTTAAGAAAACGATAGATAGCTATGTACAGGTTATTTTAAGAATATGTGAGTGCTGAAATGTTTTTATATAAAAATATATATATATATACAAATAAAATAGATAAATACATCATGCAATAATCGGTTGGAAGTTTAGCAATGACTTATATCTATATTCGAGTATTTGGGCTGCGTCGTGTGCTGATTGATGGTGCATGTCTTTACACGTACCTTAATTGGCCAGTACAATTATAAGTAGAAAATAATTAAGTAATTAGTTATTTGTATATTCTAGATATTTAATTTTCATACTTATATCATTCTGTTCATATGAATATATGAATCGAATTCAACAAAATCTACAAATACTTCCATCACTGCACGCATGGGCTGATGGTTTCGTAACGACACCATGGTAGTCTGGATTGAAGAGAGGCTTATAATCAGTGCGTCTAAACGGCGAGTTTCATTTTAAAAAGTTTTATCTCTATGTGTGTATGCTTTTTCGTTAATTCTATTGTGTATATTGTGGGTTTTGTTTACGTCCAGGTCGAAGTATGCAAGTCCTGCGCTCGACTCGCAATATGTATCGGGTGTGCTTCCTGCGAGGTTCGAGAGGTACAAGGCCCCTGTCAACATTGACAATATATAGATTTTTGATTACGTCATTGAAAATCATTGAGACCTAGCAATTTTACTACAGTAGTTGTGTATTCGGTATTTTTTTAAGCTGAATTAAGAGGACACATTATTATTGATTTTTAACATTTAATAAAATAGTGATGAGTATTGAACTAAGTATTTAAAATATTGAAAAGATTAATAAAGAACGTGATTATGGTTAAACCACGAATGGCAAAAACCGCCACAAATGAAAAAAAATATCAATAAATAATTAAATTGATTAAATAAAACAAACTATTTAATAAATCAATAAACTGAAATAAAAATAATTGAATTGAATAAAGAAAACAAATTAATTAATAAATCAATGAAATGAAATAAATAAATCAACATAATTACTTAAATAAAATAACTAAATAAATGCAGGGGGTATAAATGGTAAAGACAGTTGACATTTGTAGGTGATATAGAAGCGTGTAGGTGGTAAAGGGAGTATAGGTGGTGTAGGAGGGTATAGGTGGTATATGAAGTAAATATGATGTAGGAGGGTATAGATGGTATAGAAAGTATAGGTGATGTAGGAGGATACAGTTAATAAAGCTGATGTAGGAGGGTATATGTGGTATAGGAAGTATAGATGACATAGGAGGGTATAGGTGGTATTTGAAGTAAAGATGATGTAGGAGGGTATAGGTGAAAAATGAAGTTAAGGTGACGTAGGAGGGTATAGAAAGTAAATGTGAGGTAGGAGGGTATAGGTGGTATAGGAAGTAAAGGTGATGTAGGAGGGTAAATTTTGTATAGGAAGTAAAGGTGATGCAGGAGGGTATAGGTGGTATAGGAAGTATAGATGGTATAGGAAGTATAGGTGGTGTAGCAGGGTATAGGTGGTATTTGAAGTAAAGATGACATAGGAGGGTATGAGTGGTATAGGAGGGTATAGGTGGTATATGAAGTAGAGGTGAAGTAGGAGGATATAGTTAATAAAGCTGATGAAGGAGCGTATAGGTGGTATAGGTGATGAATTAAGAACCGACAACACAACATAAAAAGCGTACCCTAGTAAGTAGAAAACAACAACACAACATCCAATAGTGTATTTAAGGGATTAGGATCTAATAACACAACACCAATAGTGTACTCAATGGATTAGGATCTAAATAACACAACATACATAGTGTACTCAAGGGATTAGGATCCAAATAACCAACATACATAGTGTACTCAAGGGATTAGGAATCAATAAAACAACACTCATAGTGCACACAAGGAGGTATGAACCAACAACACCCACATTGTACCAGAGGAAGTAGGAAACAAAAAGAAGTAGCAAACAACAGCATAACACCATTTTGTTAGTGGCTCAGCCTGCATCGTTCAAAAAACACAAATCTGCCTTACACCGTATACGTATACATGCATCAGCAGTCATTGCTACTTATTCTAATTGAATAGAGACCTGAAGAAGACAATGTATAAAACAAAAAGGAATAGTGTTAAAAACAGGTAAGGAAATTTACATTGACAAATGAAATTTCAATTTAGTTTATGCTGCTTGTAAACATAAGGAGGGGTTGGAGTAAGCAAGAGAATAACACCTACTAACTTGATATAAATAGTCATAAGACTCAGTGCTAGATGATGTCAAGCTCTACTAACTTTAACCATTTGTCAACCATTTAGACATTGTTCCCCTTTACCAGGAGCAATATATTTCTGAATTTTATAGTAATCTTTAATCGAATTGACTAAAGCCGTCACATTAAGTGACTTATGAAAACATCTTTTTGTATATATATATAGTTTAATGAACAGAGTAATTTCATTATCAATTCTGGTATTAATTCCAGTTTGGTTTATAAAACCAAAGATCATTGATTCCTTATTTAGTGAGAAAGGAATAGTGAGAGCACTTAAAAGACTTGAAAAATTGCTCAGAATGTTTTGTACTTCCCTGCATTCCCATAAAATGTGGGTAATTGTCTACCTTTTTATGATGCAAAAAACCCACAGTGTGGGTTATATACAAGTCCAATTTTGTATTAAAAAAAACCCTGGTTGTTAAAAGATAATGATTCATTCTAAATTGCAACTACTGTTTTTTGTTAGCCTGAATGAAATAGCATATATTTTCCCCCAAGTTTCTTGATTATAGTTGAATATAGTCCCCAATTTTGTTTGAGCAGTTATTGATGCATTATTTCTGATAAGTATATTATAGTAGTCTTGAGATCCCTTTTCCTTCTTTAAAATTATTTCAAGATGTAACGGAATAATTGGATATATCACATTTTTGTTTGGCAAATTAAATTGTTTCAGATAATTCTTTATACTTGTTATCAAACCATGATATTCTAGATAGGTAGTTATTGTACCATGTGGATCACAAAATTCCTTAAAAGACAAGAAAGAATAGTCTGTGTTGCGTTTCAACAAATCATTAATTATCATAATCCCATTCTTAAACCACTTAGGAAAAAAAACTGTATTCCCTACAGAAATATTTTTGCTATACCATAAAGGTGTCTTAAGTAGGGAAAAATTCCCATTTTTAAACATCTCCTCTTTTGCTCCTAATTTATACAATGCCCTAAACACATCTTTCCAAAACACATTATTGCAATTTCTTTGAATCTTATTTAAGTACTCATTACCTGGGTTAGCCAAGATATGAGGATTTACACAAGATTTTAAAATGCTTACCCATTTACCTTCTGATCTAAAAAACGTTCTTATCCAACTTATTTTCAGAGCTTCAATAAAAGACATTAAATTAATCATTTCAAGCCCATCTTCTTGATAATTTTGAATAATTATGTCCCGTTTGATCTGATCAGTTTTGCTATTCCATTAAAAAATTGAAAAACAGAATTGAGCTGTTTTATACAGTTTTTAAAAGGATTAGGTAAGGAAATAAACAGATGATTCATCTGAGAAATAAATAAAGATTTAATGATACTAATTCTACCAATAGGCGTGAGCAACCTTCTACTCCAGCTCTTAATAAGAGCTTTGAGTTTAACTATTTTTTATCAAAGTTAATTTTAAGGTATTTTGTAAAGATCTACATGGAAATCTATCCCATCTCAGATCCATAATTGGAAGGAGAACATCACTGCTGTACTTTTTACTGCCTATTCAGACAACTTCAATGTTACCTACGTTTACTTTAAGACAATGTATTTTTGCGTAAATATTTAGTTCATCAACCGCCCCTTTCAGAACCATCTTATATCAGAGAAGTGTCATCTGCATACTGAGAGTTTAAGATGGGACAGTTATTAACATTTATACTCTTTTTGTTTCTTGGCGGATTACTAATACTTCTGCACATATTAATAAATATATAGAGCGGTAGAATCTCCACGATTTATTTTGAAAAATGCTGATAAATTACCCCCTGGTTTACAGCAGAACATGAATTACAGTGTAAAACTTTGACCCAATTTCTGATATCGTATTTAAATCCAAAATATCTAAGTACTTCGTCTATGAATTTCCAAGAGATAGAATCGAACGCCTTTTAAAAATCAACCATTAATAACATTCCAGGGATATCATTTCCCTCTGTATATTGCATAATGTCATAAACCAAGCGGGTATTTTCTCCTACATAACGTCCCGTTATAAATCCTGTCTGATCAGAGTTTATACTTTTTTTTTGTAAAACTCACTTTAATCTACTTGCTATTGACCCAGAAGCAATTTTGTATACAATATTTAATAGAGAAATTGGTCTTCAATTCTTTATAAATTACTTTGATTTCTTCCCTGACGTTGTGTAATAGACAGCTGACCGTTTGAAAACCATAATTGAATGCCCTAACCGCAAAATTACCTAACTGATTCCAAAATCATTTTAAAAATTCCGACGTGAATCCATCTGATCCTGGGCTCTTAATACTTTTCATATTCTTCAGTGTTTCAGGTGCTGCTTTAAGTGTAATAATACCTTCCAAACTGACTGCTTCTTCAACATTTAATCTTGGAACATCAAAATCTTCTAAAAATCGAAGTGGTCGTAAAACTACTCAAACAAATAAAACACAAAAAAACGGGACTAGTACATTACATCTATACTTACAACCCAGAAGATATATTCTAAGTCCGTAACTAACCTTACTAAGCCGTGTTATATCACGGAATTAAGGGAAAGATTTGCCGACAAATAGATAATTAGACATACGCACTAAACATAATTGCTTTTTGATATGAGTTGGTTCAAGTTATGCAATTTTTAAATGAATCCTTAGCTCTGAAAATGTAGTATTGGTTTTCTGAAAACAGTTGTTAATTGGTGTGTTTTTAATAATGACTGCGGCCATTAATCAAGCCTTAGACCACCGATCGTGGATGGGTTCATGAGTAACTGTAATTATCGGTGATCAATGATAAATATGTATTAATTTGTTAACATAATTTCCATCTGGTATATTATATTGCAATCCTTCATTCCAAGATGTTCCTGTACACCTTAACTGGTTATTCCAGGTGAAAAAGTATAGAAAATATGCCCCAGACAATATTTTTTTCAAAGTAAAGGTCACAGGTCGTCATAGGTCACAGTGACATACTTCTTGCACTCTGCATTTAGCCATTCCAAGATGTCCTTGTACACCAATCTTGATCCTCGAGGTGAAATAGTTGAACAGATAGGTCTCGAACAAACATTTTCAAAAGTAAACGTAAAAGGTCAAGTTATAGGTCACAGTGACCTAATTCTTGCACTCTGCACTCCGTCATCCTAAAATGTCATTCTACACTTAATCTGGCTACTCCAGGTGAAAAAGTATAGAAGATATGCTCCGGACAATTTTGTTCAAAAGTAAAGGTCAAAGGTTAAAGCAAAGGTCATAGTGACTTTCTTCTTGCACTATACATCCAGCCATCCCAACATGTCCTTGCACACCTAATCAAGATACTCGAGGTGAAATAGTATAAAAGATAGGTCCCGGACAAACATTTTCAAAAGTAACGTAAAAGGTCTAGTCATAAATCACAGTGACCTAATTCTTGCATTTTGCAATTTGTCATCCCAGGATGTCCTTGTACACCAAATCTGATTACTCCATGTGAAACAGTATAGAAGATATGCTCCGGACAAACTTTTTCAAAAGTTAAGGTCAAAGGTCAAAGTATATCTCACAGTGATGTCATATTGACCTTCTTCTTGCACTCTACATCTAGCTCTCACAAGATGTCTTTGTACACCAAATCTGGTTACTCCAGATGAAATACTACAGAAGATATAACCCGGACAAACTGTGTACAAAACTTAAGGTCAAAGTCTGCACTGACATAATTTTAGCATTCTGCACTCCGTCATCCCAAGATGTCATTGTACACTAAATCTGGTTACTCCAGGTGAAATAGTATAGAAGATATGCTCCGGACTAACTTTTTCAAAGTTAAGGTCAAAGGTCAACACATAGGTCACTTTGTTCACGTACGAACAAATATCCATCATGGAGTAGGTGTTTCACGTACGAACACATACCACTCAGTGAGTAGGTGTTTCACGTACGACAACATACCACTCAGTGAGTAGGTGTTTCACGTACGACAACATACCACTCAGTGAGTAGGTGGTTCACGTACGACAACATACCACTCAGTGAGTAGGTGTTTCACGTACGACAGCATACCACTCAGTGAGTAGGTGGTTCACGTACAACAACATACCACTCAGTGAGTAGGTGGTTCACGTACGACAACATACCACTCAGTGAGTAGGTGTTCACGTACGACAACATCCCACTCAGTGGGTAGGTGTTTCACGTACGACAACATACCACTCAGTGAGTAGGTGGTTCACGTAAGACAACATACCACTCAGTGGGTAGGTATTTCACGTACGACAACATACCACTCAGTGAGTAGGTGTTTCACGTACGACAACATACCACTCAGTGAGTAGGTGGTTCACGTAAGACAACATACCACTCAGGGGGTAGGTATTTCACGTACGACAACATACCACTCAGTGAGTAGGTGGTTCACGTTCGTTAAAATACTCCTTCAAAGGTGGATGATTCACGTACGACAAAATGTCCATCATGGAGTAGGTTATTCAGGTAATCAAAACAACGATTATGGAGTATGTGTTTCACGAACGACAAAATACCCATCATAGATTTGATTAGATTTAGGTACGACACATATACAACATAGAATAAGCGGTTCACGTTCAACAAAAATCCATTAAGGAGTAGGTGGTTCACAAACGTCAAAATCTCCAACATGGAGTAGGTGGGTCACGTGCAAGAAAACACCCTTTATGGGGTAGGTGGTTTACAAACGACAAAATACGCATCACAGAGTAGGTGGTTCATGTACTACAAAATACCAATCTTAGATTGGTTTAGGTACGACAAAATACGCATTATGGAGTAGGTGGTTAACGTACGATAAAATACCCATCATGGAGCAGGTGGTGCACGGACGACAAAATAACCATCAGTGAATAGGTGGTTAACGTACGATAGAATACTCCTACAAAGGTGGTTGATTCACGTACGACAAAATACCCACCTTTGAGTATGTGTTCTACGTACGACAAAACACCCACCATTGAGTATGTGTTTTACGTACGACAAAACACTTACCATTGAGTATGTGTTTTACGTACGACAAAACACCAACCATTGAGTATGTGTTTTACGTACGACAAAACACCCACCATTGAGTATGTGTTTCACGTACGATAAAACACCCACCATTGAGTATGTGTTTTACATACGACAAAACACCCACCATTGAGTATGTGTTTCACGTACGACAAAACACCCACCATTGAGTATGTGTTTCGCGTACGACAAAATAAGAATCATACAGTGTGTTGATCAAATACTACAAAATACCCATCTTAAAGAAGATGGTTCACGTGCAGAAATATAACCATCATAGAGAAGGTGGTTCTCGTATGATAAAAAAATCGTCATATAATAGCTAGTCCACGTACGACAAAATACGCATTATAGAGTACGAAGTACAAAATGGCAATCATATAGTAGGTGGTTCACGTTCGACGAAATACCCAGCAAGAAGTAGGTGGCTCACGTGCAGCTAAAAACCCGTCATAGAGTAGGTGGTTCACCTGCGAGAAAACACCTATAATAAAGTAGGTGGTTCACGTATTACAAAATTGACATCATAGAGTAGGTGGTTCAAGTACAACAAAACGCGCACCATGAAGTTGGTGGTTCGCGTACGACAAACTTCCCATCATGGATCAGGTTGTTCACCTACGACATAATAACCCATCATTGAGAAGGTGCTTCACGTACGACAAAATACTCCTCAAAGGATGGGTGAATCACGTACGATAAAACACCAGTTATAGAGTAGGTTGTTCAAGTATGACAAAATCATGAACGACAAAAAAAAAAAACATCAAGGAGAAGGTGGTTCACGTAAGACAAAATACCCGTCATAGAGTAGGTGGTGAACGTACGACAAAATACGCATCGTAGGATAGGTGGTTCATGTACGACAAAACTTCCATAATATAGTAGGTGGTTCGCGTGCGATAAAATACAAATCATAGATTAGGTGGTTCCTGTACTACAAAATACACATTATAGGGTAGGTGTTATTTGTACGACACAATACCCATCATAGAGTATGTGATTTACGGACGACAAAATACAAATCATAGAGTAGGTGGTTCACGTATGACAAAATACTCATCATGGAGAAGGAGGTTCACGTTCGACAAAATATACATTATATTAATAAAAAAAACATCGATATAGCATAAGAAATAGCATAATTCAACTGAAATAATGATTGTGACCATTAAAATTTACTACTTGTATACTTAGTCAAGTGGACACGGTTGTAGAGAAAAGAAAACATACTTGGTGCTATCAGATACGTGGTATACAACGGAATACAGATTCATAACAATAGTTGCAGTTAACAAAGAAACGATACACATCTAGTAGATAAGATATAATACGTACATGTACATTATAAGCAGGGATGTAGCTACCAGTGATGCACTTAGTCTAATGAACACTGGAACGGAAAGGTGAAAGCCAGGGCAATGCAAACAACGTCAACAGGAACATTATTTAAGCAAGGTCGCATTTAGAATGAAACACTTTCAATAGTTCAGTCAAGGGCGTTGCACAAAAAAAAAGCTGTAACTATGAAGATGGTGCAGTAAACAAATATTATTGCAAACGTTGTTATCACCAAAGTCAAAACTTGTAAGTAGGACGTGTAGCAAGGGAGATGGCGGAGGGGGCGTAATGCCAAACCTACCGTAGGGTAACCAGGGGTTTAGTGAACAAAAACAACACACACATCAATTGCGATTAATGGACAGTAAAAAGACAAATAACACCAAACTGTAGCAGTAGGGGTGAGGTTATGACGGAGGCTTAAAATAGCATCGGTTGCGTAGCCGGAAGTTTGGCAAAGACGGACAAAAAACTATAGTATGTCAAGGGTTTTAGTGAAAAAGGGCACAACAATATGTAACGAGGGTTGGGGAAAACAAATAAGCAATGCTCACAGTGTGCTTTGGTTTGGTTAACAACGACACAGGACCAATGTAGTGTAACCGAACAAGTAGCAAACAACAGCACAACACTCATGGTGAACATTGAAACTCAGGTAACGCATTCTAATACTTATCTACTTAATTCTTTTTAAGTGTGAACGTGGCCAAATAATCAGTTGTTACTTTAAAAAATAACACCACCTTGGCATGGTATTCTTACCTCGCTTATTCATTTCACTGTTTTTTCTCCTCCATGTATTTTTCGACCCCATTATGTACGTCACAAGTTATTAGATAATTACATCAGCATGCAACCGGTCCTCCAAATCATCAAATATATACATCACCAACGAAGATCAACTCGAATTGGTGGTGTTAGACCGATAATATTGGTAAGTTAACAATGCTTTGGCATATTGACTGGAAACATGACTTCTATTTGTGTAATGTGTAGTAAGAATTCATACTCGGCTTTTGTCTTTCCAGATTTTGTGACTTGAGCAATACAAGCAATGAGACCGACACAAACAAAAACCAAATTTTTCACAACGACACTGAGTGACAATAGTTAGCAAAGTCGTTCACCCTAATGTACCTATTTTGTAGTAAACAATGACAAAACAATTTAACTTTAACCGATTGTCTTGTAAACAAAGCCTAAAATAAAAACAAAAAACATGGCCGTATCGTTTCAGGGGTGATATAAGCAGCGATACAGGCATAAACGACTCCTATATTTACGTATAGTGTACACAGGGATGTACTGCATAAAATCACAACAATCAGAATGTAGACGAAGGTTTAATAAAATAGAAAACACAATACACATAATGAACTTTAAGCGTAGTAAACAAACAAAACAACTAAGTCATCTGTGTAGTAAACAATAACAGAACATACTAAGATTACTCGGAGCTGAAAATGATAAATATGACATGAAATAGAGATTTAGTAAACAAAGCCATAACACACAGCATATAACAAACGTTGTAACAAAACAACACCCCTTTGTTAGCCACGTGCATAACCAACGTACCAAACAATGACACAGCCCCCATGACCAACACATAATACCCGAGGATGGTGGAAATAATGAAACAACACAACATATTTTAGCAAGGATTGTAGTAAACAAAGATCACGACACCTATAGTGTAGCGAGATTTCGATGATTATGAAACCACACACAATACTGAAGCAAGTCTTGTTCTTAACAACACAAAACACGTGTAGTGTAAACAAGGGTGTAGAGAACAACACGCAACAATGGCGATAAAGTATTACAATACACAATAACACACAGTATAGGTAAAATTTAAGTTAACCGTGAAACAGCACGCATAAATTCAATAAGCAAAAACGCATCTAACATATTGTAACCAAGAGATCCTATGAGAGAAATATATTATGACAAACAAAATAAACTATTATCAACAACGCACCAATAGTTAAAGTCAAGGTGTAAGACGCAAGAGTAGTAGGGCAAGACACAACAGCATCAGTCAACCAGGCGGTATAGAAAACAAAGAAATGACTCCTATAAAATCAAAACACTAAAAGTGTAGCAATGAGTTAAATGAACACTAAACCAAACACACATAGTATTAACAGAAGTATAAAAAACATTTACACAATACGTATGTTGCACAAAAGGAAGTCTGGTACAGGTACACAGTAAACGCATACTGTACATAGGTGTTGAATTATCAATAAAATAACAGGACAAGATACCCAATGGGCTTGGATCGCTCAAATAGTATCAATCAGACAGCAGTAACCTTCAAAGAGGGCCAAGCGAGAACATATGAACATGGGCTAAGTTAGGCAACGGCCCAATATCATCACTCTGGGCCTTTTGGTCATTCAGAAGAAGTTATTTGAATAGTTTTTTAACAATTTGACCCCAGTGACCTAGACAATGTCACCCTGTGCCGTTTCATATTTCAGAAGAAGTCTTTTGAATATCTTTTTAACAATTTGACCCAAATGACCTTGAAAGTTTTTGAAGGTTATTCATGCTAACATATACTCCCAAGATATTATCACCCTGGACCTTCAGAAAATTTTGTTTAAAGATAACTTAACCGTTTGACCCATGAGCAGGGTCAGACATCTGAACAAATTATTAAAGCATGATTGAGTTAATCTTTATCTGCCCAGCAATTGTGGCCAATGTGTGGATCTCAAATGTAATATAACCCAAACGCTTAGTACCAAGATTACAGAAACGGGTCCCGGGTCAATTCTTATAGCTTGATTGTTTTTTGTCTCTCGGTAATCTATTATTGGTGTGACTTTGATAACTAAATCCCCGGTTGCTGTATTTGTACATCTCTCGGTTAACTATAGGCGGTGAGACATTGATAACTAAATCCCTTGTTGATGTATTTGTACGTCTCTCGGTAAACTAAAGGCGGTGTGACTTTGATAACTAAATTCCTGGTTGCTGCATTGGTACATCTCTCGGTTAACTATAGGCGGTGAGACTTTGATTACTAAATCCCTTGTTGATGTATTTGTACGTCTCTCGGTAAACTAAAGGCAATGTGACTTTGATAACTAAATTCCTGGTTGCTATTCTTGAACATCTCTCGGTAAACTATTAGCGGTTTGACTTTGATAAATAAATTCATGGTTGCCATATCTACATACCTGTTCACCATCTCTATTTAAAAGATTTTCTCTCATCACAGTGTATTTTGTATGCATTATATACTGATTGGCTCTAAGCTTAAAGATAAAATATTAAAATATTAGGTATCCTTTTTTGTCTAAACTATATGTGTTGTGTCGGTCGTGAACCCCCTACACTGTGGGTGTTGTGTCGGTCGTGAACCCCATACACTGTGATGTGGGTGTTGCGCTGGTCGTGAACTCCCTACACTGGGGGGGTGGGGGGTGTATTATTGTTTGATACTTTACCGGGTACACTACGAGTTGTGACTTTGTGTTCTGCACCTCTGACTAAATTGTGGATTGTGGATGCTGGTTCTTTTTATTACACATTTAGCTACAATTTGTATTTTTCGTTTATATCCCCTTAATGAAGGAATATTTACACATAGGTGTCTAGAATGTTTCAATTTTGGCGCGAAATTAGGTGTTGGGTATCAATACTTCTAAAAAACGCGATAACTTGTATAAAAAACAAATGGTTTTATTATTTTTTTCTCTGTTTCCCGTTCAAAAAGGCAAGGGTGCCCTATACATTTTATACATTGTACAAGCAGAACCGCTAGCATGTTCAATCAGAAACAACTGTAACATTAACATTATACAACTTCCAAATCATAACGAGGCAAAAATAACATGTTTGCGGACGACATGCAACTCTTTAATAAAGTTGAACATTTGATTGTGGATTCCTTCAGTATTCTTAATTTATACGAAAAGACTTCGGGTTCAAAAACTAACTTTACTAAAGCAACAGGTATATATTTAGCACTTGGAAAGATAAAGATCGACTTTTTAGGAATATCAACTGGTCCCGCACATATGGGAAAACTCTGGGGTCCATCATTGATATGTAGTAGATGATGACGCCGTATGGAAAAGTAAGATAAGGAAAATAACTGTATGTATTCAAGTTTGGAAGTAGAAATCTCACGCTTTATGATAAACGAATATTAATAAAATCCTGAATAATTTCACTTGTCGGCTATGAAATAGAGGCTCAAGATATCCATGAAAATTATATGAAAGAAATCGATTCATTAATTTGAGAATTTGTATGTAATGATAAGAAAAATCTGGTCAAGCGTGCTTCTATGTCTTTGAACTTAAGTAAAGGAGGAATGGATATTATTGATATAAGATCTGATGTAAAGAGCAGAAAAACTGAACTTATTTATATCTAAAAACAATAATGACATGAAACTTTTAGCAAAATGTTCACCTTAATGTAGTTATTGATTATTCACTAGAAACTTTTGTATAAAACTATTAAGTATTTATCTTTATTCAACTCTAGACAAAGAACCCCCAAAATGGCGGTAACTGCCTATTACAAAAGTTAATAATTGAAGACAAATATAATTATAACTTTTATAATCAAACTAGTATTTAAACATTATACAGAATGAGCCCACACCTAATGTTATAAACTCGGAGTACAATAATTTACCAAAACTAGTACAAAATAGTATAACTTACCACCAAATACAGCCAGGGCATAGCCTGTCAAAGCTCCTTTGAAATAAAGGACTAACACCTCAGAGTGCCAGGTGTGCAAGTGGATAGAAGTCAGAGTGAGGTAGAAAAAAGAACTTCAGGTTAGTCTTGTCTAATCAAAATCCCTATAGTCTTTCACATACCTGCCACATACTCCCCTCTGTTGAGAAAACGATGTCCTCGTTATTTAAAGTCTAAGAGAACAATATAATTATCTAAGTGAGAAATATATAAAATACGTGTAAAACTGATATAATGTATATGATAATAGATAAAACAATGTAAAGGTATAAATACCAAGGTTAATGACTGCTACTAACCACGGCCAATAATGACGTTAAAACCTGTTCAGGCATCCTGTCCACAACTCCTGACTCCACCAATTGTTGGATGTATTCTGCTTTCGCTCTCCACTCATGAGTAGGGACTGGAGCCTGACGTAAGACGGAGTCTTTGTGCCACTTAGGGGGCATTCGATTCCTGGTTGATCTCCTAAAAAGGGAAACAGGGGACTGCCTGGTACTTTCAGCATTGGAAACAGATGCTGTATATCAGCTTGATATTGAGCAATCTCTTCCTCCACAGAGAAAGTATGATCGTCACCATTAACCCCATGACCTCCGACTTCACCAATATCCAAGCCGTCGCTTTTCAATTGGGAAGCTACAGCGTCCTCGCCAGCTTCCGTATCATCAATGTCATAGATAGGATGCCTGAGACGTCTGCTAGGGGACCATTAACCACGATAATGTGGTCATCATCATCATCATCATCATCATCATCATCATCGTCCTCGTCACTATCGTGTTCTCCCTTCCTGGATTTTGATCTGCAGTGGGTTTTGTGGAACTTCTTTGTCAATGACAGCCCACGGAAGTCCTGCAATAGGAAACATCAAATTCCTATGGAGTCGTCAGGTACGTCCCTCCGTCGACTCAGGTTTGACATCAAACACCGGTATGCCCGGATTGGGCTGGCTGATCACAACATATATTTTACCCTCCTATTTATCCGCTAACTTGTGTTTTCCATCATGAACGTGTTTGTGAACTACAACACGATCTCTCTCCTGAATACTTGACTCTCGCATCCTCTTGTCATACACATCGTTATGTCTCTCCCCCGCCAGTTTTGACTCCTTGGTATCATTCTCATAAGAAGATTTAAGCTTATTCCTAAGGACCGAGACGTACTTGGAATAATTGTGTTTCACCTTTACCCTTTTGATACCAAATGCCAAGTCCACTGGTAGACGAGTGTGTCTCCCAAACATCAAAGCGAAAGGTATATGGCCAGTTATCATATCTAGTACAGGTGTACGCGTGGACAAGTGGAGCAATATGGCTCTTCCAGTTGGTCTTTTGATTTTGTTCAAAAGAGTGCCGTGCATATTAAGTAGTGTCCGATTAAACCTTTCACACATTCCGTTACCCATCGGGTGGTACGGTGTGGTCCTTGATAAACTTATCCCTGCAACCTGACACGACTCGTGTATAAGCTTTCCTTTGAGGTTGGCTCCTTGATCCGAATGGATACGAACAGGAAAACCATAATGGACAAAGAAGTTCTGAAATAATACTCCTGGTGTAGTACGAGCTGGTATGTTCTTTGTTGGGAATGCCTGCGCGTACCGAGTTCAGTGATCAGTCAGGACGAATACGTGTTGAAAACCTCCTTTTGATGATTCTAAAGTAAGAAAGTCTACACAGACAAGCCCTAGTGGTTGTGATGTAGTGATGTTTATAAGAGGGGCATTCTGGTTTGCAGGAGTATTACGTTTAATGTTTAATGCATCTGGAACAACCTTAGATCCACTTTTCCACATCTGTGTTCATTCCGGGCCAGAGGAAATGATCTTGAATCAGAGACAGGATACGATCTCGTCCAGGGTCCCCTGGTAGCATAGCTGATGACACGTCGTTGGTTATCCTGGTGTTGGTTTAATATGGTTCCCAGTCCTCGTGGACTTGCGTCAATGAGCAGTTCAAACGGTAAACTAAAATTTGGAAATGCTAAAAATGTGCCCCAGGTCCAGGTACTAGGGACTTAGACTTTTTATTGGTAACTCATTCAAACTTTCTAAAATATCCTAGGAAACCAAGGACATGTCGTAATTCATCTGGTGTTGTAGGCGTCTTTTACATCTTAATCGTATCAACCTTCTTAGGTTCAGTATCCGTGCCTTTCTCTGACACAATGAATTCTAAGTTTTTACTCGGGCCTGGAACAGGAAAACGGCGACAACTTTAAACCATGCTCCTGTAGTCGCTGCATGACCTTTCCTATGCGTTCCAGCAGTTGTTCCTCGAAAGTACCAGAGAGTATAATAAGATCACTCAGATAAATGAAACACAACTTCCCTATGAAGTCGCAAAGACAGTCCTTGATAAGGCGTCGATAGGTTGTGGGTGCATTTACTAGTCCGAACGACATCCTATTATATTCCCAGAGTCCCAGGGGACCTACCGTAAATGCTGTACGTTTCTGGTGTTCCTCTAACACTTTAACCTGATTGTACCCACTCTTCATATCTAAAACTGTAAAATACTTGGATCCATGGAGGGCATCTTAAATTTCGTCAATTGAATACAATTAAAGACAGATCATATGTTCACAAACATTAAGGTAGCACACACCATCACATTACAGTAATGACCTTTAAG
The DNA here is from genome assembly GCF_002113885.1 of Mizuhopecten yessoensis. NCBI lineage: Eukaryota > Metazoa > Mollusca > Bivalvia > Pectinida > Pectinidae > Mizuhopecten > Mizuhopecten yessoensis. The sequence goes on from NW_018408080.1 coordinate 753,174, forward strand.
GAATACCATGCCTGTCTTTATTTAATATTCAAACAACAAATTAATTATATACAATGCTCACATATTATAATGACAGAATAATACAACCTGTCCGTCAGAATATCTGATTCGTTCCTAAGTTAGACTGACAGGTAGTCTTCCTGAGGATATATCATACACTAGTGTTGCCTTTAATAGCATATAAGGTGATAAACGTAATTTATTTTAATATTCTAGCAACAGTAGTTCTAGTACATAAACGAAATAAAACCATCATACAGCGCCTTATGTATAAGCTTATTTTATGTTTACCACGATGTATTTCAAACTATATTGATGTGGACATAGAGACAGCAATGCCTGCGTCCACCAATATCCTATTAAATCGTATTAAAAACAAAATCGCCAAATAGTTATTTTGTGTTCAATAAGACCATACACGAACTTCAATCCGAGCCTAAAGGAAATCTTATCTTTGTTTAGACAAATGCTACAATGTTTAACACTGATCAGTATAGTATTGCATACAAGAATGCCGAAGTTAAAATTCTCTTAAATGCTATTGTATGTGTGTAGCGAAAACTGGACTGGGTTGATCGTCGGCGACCAGCTAGTTTGACTGGTTAGAGCGTCCGTCTAAAGTTAGGAGGGTCCCGGGTTTGAACCCCTGTCTGACCGTGCATTTTTCCTCTCCTGTTACAAATGTCACATAACGAATGCTTGAACGATCTGTTTACCCGTGCAGGTTCGAAGAACAGATAAGTCGTCTGTAACCAATTGAATATTGTAAGAGGTGAGACATATCCCCCCCCCCCCCTCCGTCTCTCAACTGCATAATCGGTGAGGTTTCTTTAACGTTTTCGTTTTCGATGGAAATTGAAGAAATCAAGAATAAATGCATTAAATCCCACTGTATGGGTAACTGTATCATTAAAAGGCGACTCATACCACACCTCTCAACCGCGACCGTGTAGAATCGGTAAATCTCTTCAATGTTTTCTACATGTATACCAAAAATTGATCTGCTGCCGTTGCAACATTTTTCTTTTCTTTTCTTTGTTTTCTTCTCTCTCTCTTCTCTCTTTCTTTCTTTCCTAACTACTTTCTCTTCGGCGGTGTCTCCTTAGGTATCTGTCGCCATGCAGTTTAACTATTTTTAGTCTCTCGTTACTCTGTTAGAGTGACTTTCGTCATCAGATCAATTGTTTTTTTCATTGTTCCATAAGCAGACGACACAAAATAAAACCCACGATTTTGCAGGCGGTTGATCATTAGTCGCCTCTTTCAATAACATACAGTTGGAAACAACAAGGCCTATTATGTCTCAGACATTGTGATTAGATATTACGCGGAGAATTGCTAGTAATGACGTCATTATTACTAGTGACGTCAAGGACATTAAGGTAGAGAAGGACACTTGAGCCAAACAAAATCTTGTAAATGATTTGTTTTTAATTTCGCATATGTTGTTTTTTGGGGTGTACCTAACAAAATATCAAAATTTGAGAAAAGGTTTCCAGGCTATTTTAAAAAATATTCTTTGAAAGAGTTACCCCCCTTTGAAGTCCGAAAAATGTCATTTGTCATTAAGGTACCCGCCAAAAAAATGCATATAATTTGTTTTTGAATTTATCTGAGAACAATATGATAAATTAATATTTTGAAATATTTTAGACACAATATATTAAAAAAAAACTTTTTGTTTTTAAAATGGCTACCCGTTTCTGCAATATGCCTGCAACTGGCTTAGGTAAAATTTCGCAAAAAAGTGATTGTAAAGTCGAATAGAAAAAATGATGTCAATGAATATTTTTTTTAAATATGTATGTAAAATACCTTATATCCATGCTACAAATAATAAAAAAAAATAAAGATATGTTTCCAGGGAAAACAAAAAGTTAGGGGGGTTAGAACGACACCCTGTTAGACACCGTTTTATGCAGATTTCATGAAAAATGTCCTAATTTTTCACTTTTTTAAAACTCTTTTATTTTAAGGTGCAATTGATTCTTAAATTTGCATTGCTTTTGCCTCAGGCATGTTTTTGTAATATTATTTTATCCTTTCAGGTAACCTTCTTTAGGTTTAAAGGAGGTTGCATCTGTTTTGAATATTCAAGTTGGCATTTGACCTCAAAGCGAAATCATCATTTCGTCGGTTAATAATCCTGGATCAATATAGTCTCATCTTTCACAAAAAAAAGACATAAGACTTGGAAAGGATATATATCTTATTTCAATCAACAATAATTATAAAAAGCAACATTTATTTGACCTTGGTTTTGACCTCATTTTAAAAGGATTGTCCAACCAATTTTTATGTCATTGCAGTGTATTGAGTTTTGGGTCCCGACATTCGCAAAAACCGGAGACGCAAATAGAAGGGGTGCTAAAAATATTTTGTTTGCCTCATTTCACCTACTATATCCTTCAGATGGAGTGGGGTGTTGCATCTGTTGCAGAATAGTTGTTCAGCTAGCACCTCTAACTCAACAACCCTCCGGCCTTCATTCCATAAAATGCTTTTCGTGTGCCCGATCTCAGTAGAAACTGTAACATTCGAGGCTATGTTTTCAACTATCGGTTTCTCTTCGATTATTGTCGGTTCCACTGCTCCCCTCGTACCGCAATCATGGTCTCCCCATTGAATACATGTACCTCTGTCGTTCAAAGAGTTCATAAGTCTAGACCTTTTGAATGTATCGTTCTTTATAAAGCGACCGCGAACCCAAAGGTCATGTTGCTTGTTTACCTTGTGACTCCGTGCGTAATACTTCTGCAGTCTGGCTTCTTTATATACATCCAGGCACTTTCCATTTAAAATTCCGCAGGAAAACGTCGTGAGGACAACTATATAGAATGTCCAAAGGTCCGAGATATTATATGATGTATTTAACTCCTATAGGATACCTAATGTGTAGGGTGATGTATTTAACTTCTACGGGAAACTTAAGGTGCAGGATGATCTATTTAACTTCTACGGGAAACTTAAGGTGCAGGATGATGTATTTAACTTCTAAAGGAAACCTAAGGTGTATGCTGATGTATTTAACTTCTAAAGGAAACCTAAGGTGTAGGATGATGTATCTAACTCCTATAAACCTAAGGTGTAAGATGATGTATTTAACTCCTATAGGAAACCTAAGGTGTAGGATGATGTATTTAACTCCTATAGGAAACATAAGTTGTAGGATTGTAGATCTCGAGGCAGAAATTTGAAGCGATTAAAAAGTCATAAGAAAGTGAGGTGTGGGAGGTGTTCGAATGACACGTATGAAATTGTTTTGAAATATTATAAATCAGCCGGAAAGCGTTTTTTAAAATAACAATAAATATCAAAATGATTTTAAAAGGAAAAAAATGTTTGATATCATACGAATTTAAAATAATAATAAAAAAAAAATCGAATATAAACTTTATTTGTTTTACAACAATTATGAAACAAGTTATTTCAACTTATAATAAGGTCATAAGAGTGTATTGCTAAACGGAAATAGGAAGTACATCCCTAGTTGAAAATCCAATGTAGGGAGACAATGTGTCCATTTTTCTGTACTTCAGGAAACCGGCTACCTATTTCACTACTGTGAAGGTTTTTTGGTGGCAGAAAATGTTCGTTACTTCAAAGCAATATAACTACAAAATGTAATAAATTTGGCCCGGATGTTAGCGCGTGGAGGTCTTAGTGTGGGAAGAAACCAGTGACCCCAACCTTTTCACGTCCCATCGGGGAATCGAACCCCGATCGCCTTGGTGAAAGGCAAGTGCACTATCCACTGCACCACCCGACCACCCGACCGACTATTTACCATCAACTGTTAATTCGAGTGTCCGTTTCATAAGCAATACATAATGCACGGTACGTTTTCCAGCGAAAGCCAGCAACACTCGTAAAAATAAGTATATATAGAAAAGTCCTAGTCTGCCACATACTATCCCAGACCTCAGTGCATGTCACACACGTAGGTCAACTGCATCAAATAAATACTATCTATGTTTCCTTCGTTCATGTTATAATGGAATGTACTGAATCTAGCATTGCCTTCTGTTGTATCACTCTATAGCTTGTATTCCAGTAACGTACAGTACTTTGTCTCGTCGTCGGAAAGATTGGCATTTAAGATGATCTTGGGGTTTTTGCCCCAGAGGTGGTCCAGGCTCAAAGTGCCTTCCCAAACCGGTCCCCCGCGATTTTCAAAGTGGAACCACTCCACGTTGGCTACTATAGCCACGCCCTTAGCGCGCGGTACATGCACGCTCAACTGGATATTGGTTAGCGTAGCCTCGTTGTGAAGGATGAGGGGCTTATTCAGGTAGCATCCTTCCTTCCACTGTGCATACTGTTTGGGGTAGGGATACACGGGCTGCATTGCCCGAGTAAAGTGGATCAGGTAATTGAAGACATTGGGAAGGTACTTACTATCGTCGGACACGGGCAGGGCAAACAACTGGAGCTTGTAGTAGCCCATCTCCGGAAGCTGTATCACAAACTCGACAATATTGTCCCTCGTATGAGTGAACACATATTCGTTATTTTCCTTCTCTGTGCAACAGTTGATCTGAACTTGACACACAGGTGATTTTCCCTGACCGTGATACAGGGGTCACTGTGGCTTGAAACACTCAAACCAAGTTCCCCGAATGACCCCTGGGCACCCAAGTAACCTTCAGGTAATTCGGGTCTTACATCCGCCATTCCGAAATGCAATTAACACCTTCCGCAAAATACTAACAGGTATTCAGTGTGCTGCCCGTTTGGACGTCTGAACACTACCGGGTTGTAAATCCGAGAGCAGTGCGATTATTCGTGTCGCACAGTTTTGATTTTTAGTATATGATACATCTTCTTAAAAGTTTTCCGGAGAGGGGAAACTCATCGCTGCCCGTCATCCAATCAGCGTCGACGTATCATAGAGGGAAAGATAGTATCGTCGCTTTGGGTAGGATAAGAATGTTTGCCGGGGAGAAACCGATTCTACACTGTCCTACAATCAACATGTCTTGCGATAAAGCAGATAGCTCACTTAGTAACAAATACCTGAAATTAGATTTTCCTTTAAGTAATCCTGAAAAAAACCCGCATTAAATCAGTTAAATAATACCGTTTCTACCCGGTATAATCTCTCATCAAACCTATGAAACCATGGTGACTTCAGACTTTGAAAAGTTCAAAGAACGGCATTGCTATGTTTATACAGAAAATGCCCGCTTGTACAACGCACACGTACACATGTTTGTATTCCAACTACATACACTGGATTGTGTTAAAAACCTGCTTCTGTACCGGGTCGACTTATCCTGGCTAGTCCTTACCTCCTGCAAGGCTACCCAACACAGATGTAAAAACAATTCCAATCGCTAACAGTTCTGATATTGCTGAACGAGGTCTAGGATCGCTTATCTGTGTGCTTTGTAACTTAATTCTGATACGCACAATAGCACTCCCACACAAACACACACACGTATAGTATAATAATTGGTAGTTCTAGATGCTGTTTTTTCGTTATAAAGACGTGTATTTTAATTGTAAGTTTCCAGTATCTGAGTATTGTATGTTTCCAGTATCTGAGTATTGTGTGTTTCCGTGTATCTGAGTATTGTATGTTTCTGTGTATCTGAGTATTGTATGTTCAAAGAACCTGACTATCGTATGTTTCCGATAATCTGAGAATTATATGTTTCCGTCTATCTGATCAGTATTGTATGTTTCCGATAATCTGAGAATTATATGTTTCCGTCTATCTGAGTATTGTATGTTTTCGAGTGTCTGAGTGTTGTTTGTTTCCGTGCATTTTAATAGTATGTTTCCATCTATTTGAGTATAGTGTTTCCTTGTATTTGAGTATTGTACATTCCACTCTGTATGTGCATTGTGAAGGCATAGCTGTGTATTGCTGTCGTATATCTGAGTTTTTTATGTTTCCGTGTATCTGATTTGTATGTCTTTCTGTGTAGCCTGGAAGAATATATTTCAAAATTAGTGTACATAAATAATCAAAAGTTGTCGCTATGATTAAAATACACAATTCCAGTGAATAACTTGGTGATATAATGTATTTTGTGAAGATATCAGAATGAACATTTGCCGAATAGTGTGTTCTTTTTAGTACACACAAATAGTACCAACCAGAGTCAGTCAACAGAGTAAGTAAACTATAGTGATGCTGCACAAACATTGCAGAATCATGTCTTTATTAAAACCTGTGACGTACGACGGCGTATCACGTCGCGGAACTCTGCTGTTTACCACATACTTCCGGCTTATCAGACATTAATCTGACATAACGAATCAATCCGCAATGGAAAGTAGTGCGATGTTATGACCCAGTAGAAATGATGCTTATGTAAAGAATTTTGCATGCACGTAGCGGTAGACAGGTACTCGGGTGGGATATGTACATTCTCGTGTCTTACAGTTGTGCATTCGCGTGCACAGATAAATATAACTATGGTTTCTTAAACGATGCTTGATAAGAACACATTGTCGATAGAATAGGAGAATAACTTGTAATGCAATTCAACACACATTGAACCCAAACAAACCGGAAAGCACCCACGTAGAACAACACCAACGCCATGGAAATTAATTAAGTTGGTTAGAGTTATCAGGCGGGCGTGCATTAATCAGTGTCGGCATTGCCAGCCTTCACGTATATCCGAGGGGAAAAAAGTCTCGTAATTTCGTTCATACACCTAGGAGGTACACCTCACACTGGAATATCTCATAAAATTGCAATAAATTAACATATTATACATGTACTTGTATATATGTGGATTGAACGGCGTTTTTGAAACGTTCATACTGGTATGAACGCATATTGGCTACATACACTCTACATATTCACACTTCAATGTTCATTTCGGTATGAACTCAAATTTTCAAGCATATCTGAATATATGTACATACATGTATTGTAATACGATGGGAACATCCCAGACATCTGGTATGTAGTCGGCGCACGACCCACAGGGGAATATGAGAAACGATAGTTTCGTTTTGATTACAAAGTTGCATGTAACACAATAACTTCTAAGTTTAAACATATCACAACGATGTATCCTGACACTGAAAATGTATCAATACAAATTTAGCAATCAGAAGATTTACAAGTAGTGTTAAGACATTTAAGAGACAGAGTTTGTAAACTTTATAATGATTTTTTTAATAGCTGCAATTTGATAACACATTATTATATTGATATGGATATTTAATTGTTTTTTTTCCCTCTCCTACCGGATGTATGATATTGGAAAAATGCAGATCACTTCAGAGCTCATTTGTTAAAAAAATCTCAGTTTGCTCACAGTTTTTTGGCCAATATACAAATATTCAAGGCGAACTCTAGCAATTTTGCATGTAATTTCACCCTATTAAAATATGGAAAGTTTTTACTAATGTAATGGTCGTGATTTAAAGATTCCAAAAATGCACTAATCACTGATTAAGCTAATCACCTTTCGAACAATGGGCCCAAGGTGTTACTCATTCCAGTTTTTTGTTGTTGTCAGACGTGCACGTGACGATCAAGAACAAAAGATTTGTTCCAACACGCATGCGCGTGGCATTGTTTGTTTTAGGATGAATGACGTAACGGAAAAAATATCACGGTATGTCAAAAAGTTAAAAAGTAGTATGTATATTTATCCAATAAATTCAACCGCCTGTTTTAATCATTCTGTACCAGAAAGATGTGACGTTGTATACGATGTCGGATTTCAGGACCGATCAAAGTGCTGATTTCAATTTTCTCGTTTATATAATAAGATTGATAGAAATGTGATTATCAAAGATATTTCGAATGTACTTATCACTGAAGTGCGAGTAAAACTGGAAATGTTCCGAACACCCAATACCGGTAGTTTACGGATTAGTCTATAGATTGTTTGTCGTCAATAAAGCCCCTTGTGTTCCTATAAAAAATAAAAATAAACTTGCAAATGTTTCAGTGAAAAGCACATAAATTGTACACGGTATCGAGAAATAGAATTTCTTGTCTACTGGGAACAATTTAGCATAACTCGGTTTAACAAACGAGGGGATCCCATGCAAGCTTGTGTTCACCTGTTACCCAGTCATCATCACAGGGGCCAGACACATTCCAATATACATGTTGTATGGTTATAGTGTATATTATTCCTCCAAGCATTACATTGACGTGTTTGGTCCCTGTGTATATCCTCCTCCAAACATTTGCATTTGTTTTTCTATGCGAGCCCAAAGACACCCAGAGTAGATTACACGTGTAATTCTTATTAACGGTAACAGTCTCTTGGATATTTATTACCTTTTTTCATAACTTTTGAAAACATTGTGATTCATCAACAAACAATTCTAATATTATCGTCAGTTTGATGAGGATTTTAAATTGACTACAGTTAAGTTTTGATATAGCACCAAACTGTTTAACTTGTAACTCGTTTCCCTAACATCACACATCGCCTCTATTGGAATTTGCACACGTACATGTACATGCAATGCAAATGGTGTACGTCATTACATGTAAATGACCTTAGCTGTTGATAGGACGTAAAACCTGTACAACCTACTAATCCCTCCAACAAACATGTAAGTCGACGCCACGTTTCCCTCTTTTCTTAACCTTCCTATATATTTCTTCCGAAATATTTTGCCAAACATGTTTAAAACGCCAGAATTTTGAAGCTGATCAGGCATGTAATTGCAAAAACGCTGGAATGTAGGCAAATATATCGGACTTGAACAAGGCTACTACTAGTACTATAGTAAAATTTCGACTTGAGCAAAGCTACTACTAGTACTACAACAAACTTCGGACTTGAACAAGGCTACTTTGAGTATTACAACAAACTTCGGACTTAAACAAGGCTACTTCTTGAACTACAATATATTTTGAATTGATAAGGCTACTACTACAACTGCGATGAATTTCGGACTTGAACAAGACTCTCACAAGTACTACAATAACTTTCGGACTTGAACAAGGCTATCACTGGTACTACAATAAATTTCGGAATTGAACAAGGCAATAACTGGTACTACAATAACTTTCGGACTTATTATTAAAGGGTGCAGAGAGCGAAAGTCAGCGTAACCCCTGTAGTATCGAGGATGCGCAAACACATCTTGCCTAAAAGGTGTGTATTGTCGAAGAAGGAAATGGACTGGCCAAACGAGGGGATCATCAGAAAATAAGTTTGCGAAACTCTCAGTCAATGAGATAGTTTCTCGTCTTGGATTCAAAGCCGTATTACTACAATGATAATACGCCTCTGTTTGTGTCTGAAGCATCGAGCCGTATAACGAGGCATTCCGGAAGCAGAATTACTGTAACAAACACGTGCTAAACCCATCAGTCGAAATAATAGAACTTCACGAGCATTCTTAGAATAACGAACCGTCGACATTTCTCAGCAAATTCCAGGATTGCGCGTCTAAGGGGAAATAAGAACTTAGTGTTAGAGGTTAGGGTGGATTAGTGAAAGGCTGTGGGTGGGCGTTGTGAGGCGGAGGGGTACCTTAGAACGGAACGAGTATCTGGGATAGGCGAGATATCTGAACATAACATTTTGACATAGAGTGGCAAAATAATGATGACGGTTAAAGCAGTTTTGATAATGCAGGGGAAATAACTCCTGCTGATTTACTGAATTTGTTTATTTTGTTCGTTGTTGTTCGTCTCTCAGGAATAGTTAGGGCAATTCAACAAAGATGACATCCTCTCCGCGATCGTCGGCTTTTTTTATAAACTGTATAAATTCCCTCAATGACATTCTATTTTTTTTCTTATTGGAGAATTCAAATTATGCAATGAAGAAAATAAATAAGGAAATAAAAAATAAATAAAAAAACAGCAACAAAAACACTTGAAACAATTGCTATTTATCCACAGGTTATATATGTATATATATATTGATGCAATATTTAGTTAGAAAGGAATAACCTGAGAGGTAAGAACAGATATTTTATATAATAAAATTTAACTAATCCCCTTAGACATCGGAACGAAAAATACACGATAAACTTTTATCAAAATTATAAATGATTGAGAAAATCAAATATTGTTATCATGCAAACTATTAAGTAGCGCGTTACATTGAAGTTTAAACTCAGCAGAACTAATGATCTGCGACCTCGCAACAATAAACTTATAATCCAATAATTCTGTATTCCTTATCCATCCTAAAACTGCCTGACGATATAAGCATAGCTGAACCTCGTTATGATCCAACTGTCCCTTTATTCAGCCTCGTTCATCTAGCCAACACTAATCAACTTGTCCCACATACCAAAATCCTTAATTCAGCAACCACTATTCATATTGTCCCATATACCAAGATCCTTAATTCAGCAACCACTAATCCTATTGTCCCATATATCAATATCGTTAATTCACCAACCACTAATCCTATTGTCCCAGATACCAATATCGTTAATTCACCAACCACTAATCCTATTGTCCAATATACCAATATCCTTAATTCAGCAACCACTAATCCTATTGTCCCGTATACCAATATCCTTAATTCACCAACTATTAATCCTATTGTCCCATATATCAATATCGTTAATTCACCCACCACTAATCCTATTGTCCAATATACCAATATCCTTAATTCAACAACCACTAATCCTATTGTTCCGTATACCAATATCCTTACTTCAGCAACCACTAATCCTATTGTGCCATATACCAATATGCTTAATTCAACAACCACTAATCCTATTGTTCCGTATACCAATATCCTTAATTCAACAACCACTAATCCTATTGTCCCATATACCAATATCCTTAATTAAATAACCACTAATGCTATTGTCCCAAATCCAAATATCCTTAATTCACCAACTATTAATCCTATTGTCCCATATACTCATATCCTTAATTCTACGACGACTTATCATATTGTCAACTATGAAGCATCCTTAATCCAACAGTCACTAATCTGGTTGTCCTGCTTTCCAGCCTCGTTTTTCCAACCATCCGATTGTCTTACTATCCTGACCCGTCGATCAAGTCATTATTAATTATTTATTATCATCAATCCAGCTACCAATAATCCTATGATCTCTCAATTAAAGCTCGTTAATCCAGCCACTCAGACCGTTGTCATATCATCCAATCTCTTAATCCAGTAATCACCAACCCTGTTGTCGCATTATAAACCCCTTTAATCCTTCTACCTTCAGACCTCATAAATCCATTCATATCGTATCCAGGCGTCGATCTATCCAGCCTTCACATATCCTTCAGTTCTTCTACCCGACCTCTTTCAAGCATTGATCGTAAATCCACTTGTTCAACTGAATGACATAGTGACTGGTATAGGTACTGGGAACATAGGTGACTGGTACATATACTGGGAACAAAGGTGACTGGTATATGTACTGGTAACAAAGGTGTCTGGTATATGTACTGGGATCAAAGGTGACTGGTACATGTACTGGGAACAAAGGTGACTGGTACATATACTGGGAACAAAGGAGACTGGTACATATACTGGGAACAAAGGTGACTGGTA